>NC_046159.1:147461146-147761146 GCF_011064425.1 Rattus rattus | reverse complement strand
GCCATGACAACAATGAACTAAACCTCTAAGCCTGTAAACCAGCCCCAATTATTATTTTTTCCTTTTTAAGAGTTGTTGAAGTCATGGTGACTCCTCACAGCAATGGAGCAGCGACTAGGATAAGCACATATATCTGCATACACATGTGTAAATAACACACACACACACACACACACACACACACCTAGTTTTCATGTGCAAGACTGTCAGTATTATTTAAATCTGCTTTTGTTATTTGGGTCTATGTTTACAAAACATGCCGAACTTTGGAGCAACCCTTAAAAACTCATTCCTCTATCCTAGATAAAGCTATCTACTTCATGAGGGGCCAGACTTAACTATAAATTAGAGAGCTAGAATCACAAACTTTGTATGGTTGGATTCAATGGAGCACATGTTGAGAGCTGGCTGGAACAAGGGAGAAAGTGGGGAGACTTCAATATTCTCACTCTTTCCCTTTTCTGCCTCACAAATCACCCTATCTCTAAGCTCTGAAAATACGTGTTATCTCCATTATCTACCTCAATAGCACTTACACGGTGCTGTATTTCCTTAATATCCAGGGATATATTTTTTCAATTGTGTTAAAATACTTATAACAAAATATTGTACTTCTACCACGATGCACATGCCATCCAGTGCATCATGCAGCAATGTATTTTCTTTTTAATCCTAGCTGTGTCTGGGATGAGGAATAAGGAGGAAGAAAACGTTCATTATAGACAACATAAAGGGAATTTCTTCTTGATACATGTGTCTTTTAAAACTTTCACACATTAATACATTAGCATCTGAGAAAATTCGAATATTATTGAAGCTAGACCCAAAAACTTAATCTCATACATGGTGAAGTTACCAAGGCTCTAAGACTTGCATGCAAATAAAAACTAGTTCATCCCATATGACTACCTTTCAAAGTATTCTCATAATGTCTTTTGCTGAATAATACTGAAGAATGAATACATTACTAGACAGCGATGCATTTAATAAAAAGCTAAAACTCTCTCTCTCTCTCTTTTTTTTCAGAGCTGGGGACAGAACACAGGGCCTTGTGCTTGCTAGGCAAGCGCTCTACCACTGAGCAAAATCCCCAACCCCTAAGCTAAACCTCTCAAAGAGATCATGTGTGGGTATGTTGGTTCATGGCAACAGTTCTGGCTCACGTCAGCTGCATCATAATTGGAACTTGCTATTACTCTATAGAGTTTTCTTCTCACCCTTTCCTCAGTATGAGTAGAAGACTCAGTCTTAGAAACTTCTTCTGCCACCATTGTCTCTTCCTATTGATTCCTGTTGCTTATAAATGCACTTCTAATCATAGTCAAATTTTTTTTTATCAAAAATAACATCAATGACCATAAAACACATAGTTTTGATTAAGCATTTGATTTTCACCACAACTCTGACAAGAAGGGGGCTGATACAACCAACCAGAGCTTCCAGGGACTAAGCCACTACCCAATGACTATACATGGACTGACCCTGGGCTCCAACTGCATATGTAGCTGAGAATAGCCTTGTTGGGGCACCAGTGGAAGGGGAAGCCCTTGGTCTTGCCAAGGTTGGAGCCACAGTGCAGGGGAACATGGGGGAGGGCAATAAGAGGGATGTATAGGGGGAATACCCATATGGTGGAGGGGGAGGGGAGGGAATGGGGGCTTATGGACAGAAAACCAGGAAGGGGAATAACCTTTGAAATGTAAGTAAAGAAATATATAATAGAAAATTTTTAAAAAAGAAGGGGGCTGATAAACAAAACAAACTAGAACCATTTATGTTTACAATTAAGTCTGTTTTTCAAGGATTGGGCTGTGCTTCACCTATAACCTTAACTACAAATGATCTGCACTGCCTGCTCCAAGAAATGGTAACCATGCCTTTGTTTGAAAAGGTTATTATGATCTCATGTTTTCATGACCACCTTGTTATGACCCCCTGTTGTTATGACCACCTTGCCACCATGTCTTTGTATCAGGAGGTTTTTATGACCAATTGGCTATGCTCTGTTCTGCTTTGGAACCCTACCTATTTGCCTAACAAATCCCCCCATTGAGAGGCAGCCCATGTACACAAATAAGAAAGCTTGCTTTAATTAATTTGGCCATGATTTGGGTCGGTGGTCTTTCTCCTCAAATCCGTGTGGTTACCAAAGGAGCAGATTACATATTTATAATTGTGAGAGATGTAATCATCTTTTTCTTACAGACAGGTTTAATAGATGCCTATCTGTTTTAGCTCATGTTCCCTTCTCTACCACAGGAAATGTTTTGTTAGTTAAACTTGTTTGTACAAATGTGAACAGCTTCTTGGAATTCCTGAAATACTTAAATACTTAAATACTGCTAATTCAGTATTCTCCTCTTTTTCTCCTTTCTCATTGCTTCCTAATCAGCCAGTCAGGGGTAGACTCTATTACTGACTTTAGGTCAGCCAAGAACAACCAAGAGTCCCCTTGTGTTTGGATAAAAGAGAGGGGTCACCTAAGTTATATGTGTTGCTACTCACTAGCCTGATTTGCCTTGCCAAACAACTGCCACTTTGTTTTCCCATTTCTCTGAATAACATTAAGACTTGTATTTTGCAACACAAATGACAAAACTGACCTTTTGAAGCTAATAAGTGACAGAACTTTAACTTCAAGAAATGTGTGTGTGTGTGTGTGTGTGTGTGCTTCTTCTTTTGGTTTTGCTGGTGTATGTTTATTATTTTCTTTGTTTTCATGAGTGTAGTTGCCCTCCTTGGATTGGTGTTTTCCTTCTTTGGGCTACACTCTCTAGAGGGCTGAATTTGTAAATCAGTATTTTCTAAATTTGGCTTTATCATAGAATGTCTTTTTTCTTCATTCATGGTTATTAAAAGGTTTTTTTCTGGTTATAGTAGTCTGGGTTGGCATCTGTGGCCTCTTAGAGTCTTCAGCACATCTGCCAAGACCCTTCTGGCTTTTAGAATCTCCATTGAGGAGTCAGATGTAATTCTAATAGGACTCCTTTATCTTTTACTTGGTCTTTTTTTTCTTTACAGCATTTAGCATTCTTTTTGCTTTGCACTTTTCGTGTTTTGATTTATTATGTGTCGAAGGGACTTGCTCTGCTGTTCCAATCATTTTGGTGTTTTGTGTGCTGCTTGAAACTTCATAGCATCTTCTTTAGCTTAGGGAAAAAAACATTCCATGATTTTGTTGAAAATATGTTCTGGGCCTTTGAACAGGTATTCTCCTTTTGTTATTCCTATAACATTTTGTCTTTTCAAATGTCTTTATTTTCTGGATATTTTGTGTCAGGACTTTTTAGATCTAAAACTTCTTTTAACTGATTTATCTATGTCCTTTATCTTTTGCCTGAGATTTTTAAATGTCTTGTATCCATTTATGAAGTTTGCCTCTTTACTTCCTGTTAGAATCCCTAGATTTTTCTATTCAAGAGTCCCCTCAGTTTATGTTTTCTTTATTGGTTCTATTTTCATTTTCAAATTTTCAACAGTTTTATTCATTTTCTTTTATTGTTTGTGTGCTCCTCGGCTTCTTTAGGGATTTATCGATTTTATCTTCAAAGACCTCTATTATCTTCATTCATGGAGTTTTAAGTTCATTTTCTTGTGCTTCACTTATGTGGAAATATTCAAGGCCTGCTGTGGTAGGATCTCTTGGTTCTACTAGAGATGTATGGCCCTGGCTGAAATTATGCTTTTGTCCTGGCATCTAGGCATTTGGGGTTGGGCTGATTACAATCCTAGGTGCTAATTTATCAATTTCTCTTTCTTTTGTGAGTGTTTTGTTCCTTGATTTTGGGGTTTTTTTTCCCTCTGGATATTTGGAGAGTGTAATGGTTGTGTGTGTTGCCTGGTAGAATTTTTCTTTGGGTCTGATAGTTGTGGCCATTAAAATGTAAAATCTGTTTCTGAGTAATGTTGAAACTTTAGGAATGGGGATGGGATCTAAAGGTCTTCACAGGTGGGAGGAGAGTAGAGTGTGCAACTGGGATCTTGATTATTTAGTCTCCTTAGAACGGAGGGGGAGACAGTGAAAAGAGGTCACCCCAGAGGGTCCGCTATAGCACAGGGGATGATACTAGGGGCTTGCAATCTAGAAGAATAGAAGGAGAGAGAATCACCTACAGATGGCCTACATGTTTCCCTGTGTTGATCTTTGGCTTACAAGGGAGTATCTGTTGGAGATGGGCTCTGAGATAAAGAAACAAATGGAAAGAGAAGGAAAGGTCTGTAGGATCCATGGGAAATATGGGTAGAAAGAGGTGGGAGGTTGTAGTGGGTGTTCTATTTCAAAGATGGGGATGAAAAGACATGGGGAATGATCTTGGAGGAGAGCAGGGAGTAGTTAGTGAAGGTCTTCAGTTAGCTTACCTATTTCTCTGGCCTGCTCAGTTTGGGTGCTCACAGGTAATGTCTGCTTTTGTTGGAGGCTGGGATACTGGGATGAGTTTGGGAAAGAATAGTTGGAGATCTTTGCAATTGGTTAGGGGTCCAAGAGGAAAGAGAGACCATAGTAGTTGTTCAGCTAAAGAGCTGAAGGTGAGACTGGGGAGATTGAGACTGTGGCAAGAAAAATTTGAAGACATACCCAGTGGAGACCTTTGGAAGAATTTGTATTAGAGTTTTAGATAATACAACAGAGCAGGCAAACTGTGAATCTCAGCAATCGCTAGAATGTGGAATGTGTAGAAAAGAAAAAGGGAAGACTTTTGAGTTAGGCAAACAAGTTCAGCATTAAAGTTAGGCTTCAGAAAAACAGGCATAGTCAAAGTGTTATGGGGTAGCAACTCCATAAGGCACTGAACATAGATGGATTTTGGGGGAGGAAAGGCATGCTATGTTATTAAGGAGATAATTAGTTTTCCCATCACTTTATTATGTCTTTAGATGGATCAACTTTTCTGAGGGAGAAACTCTTGTTTAGTTGAGTGATAGACAGACTGAAGTAGATCAACTCTTAGGGGAAACAGCAATGTTATATAATGTTCTAATCATTGAAGATCAAAATATCATGTTTCCACACAGACCCTAGGTAGGTTCCATTAGGAAGAAGTCCATCCTCAATGGCCTTTAGGGTTCCTTGTAATATAAGGGAGAAAATTATTCTACTGAATAAACTTATAGTGATGGGAGGTCTAAAAATAAATTTGTGTATGGTTTCATCCAATGACATAGGACAGTTCACGTTAATGATAAATTTATACATACCCAAGCTCAATGTATTTTTTAATCCTCACATATTAGTAAAACATATCTTACCCCTCTTATTATATATTAGTTACTATAATTAGTGAATAGCACAAACCAGGTGGCTTAAGATAATAAGTGTATTGTTTTTATTTTTAAAGGAAAATGTGGACTTCTCAGTAAGTTTTCTATCACAAGTATTAAGTAAAAAAAAAAATCATTATTCTATTCATCTCAAGAGAGGATCATGACATAGTGGAAATTCCCTACTTTAACATTGAATATTAATCTTGAAAAAAAATACAAGGTGGTAAAGGTGATATTGATTAGGTAAATTCTGTGCTTTCTCCAGTAACAATCAAAAAAAAATCTACCAGTGTGTGGTTACTTAACCATTAAAATGAAGTTACAGACTTCATTATCAGTATCTGAAGAGTATTAGAGAGAAGTTAATTTTAAAATTACTAAAACACGAATAACAAGATTACCTCTAACCTATCCAATCTCCAGGCAGTTTGTGAGAGAATAGGAGCAAAGGAATGAACACCAAGGACATTTGTTTCCTGGGTCTTTAATTCATCTTTCTTGGAGGAGGCTGCCCTGAAAATTAAATTGAAGGACTCTGTTTCTATGTATTCAAATCATGACATGTTAAAGCACTTGTACAAATAGTGTCTTATTATCTTCATTTCAGCTGTGTTCTCTCTGTCTTCCTGTGTCTCTCTTTCTGTCTGTCTCTCTGTGTTCTCTCTGTCTCTCTGCCTCTCTGTCTGTCTCTCCTCTCTCTCTCTCTCTCTCTCTCTCTCTCTCTCTCTCTCTCTCTCTCTCTCTCTCTCTCTGACATTTCTATTTGTTTTTCTGTCCAATAATCAATTGTGCCTCTCTGTTCCAAACTCTAATTCATGAAATAAGATTTGGAAGGTTCTGCAGATTGTTTTGTGCAACGTGGAAAACAAGTTTGCCACCATCACCCTTCAAACCTCTTACTGGGATTTTTCAGAGAAATTGTCTGCAGCAAAGCATTTATCTTCCTTGGCTTAATCTTAAGAATTCTGTCAAGATTCGCTGTAATTACCATATTCTACTACATGGCTTTGATTGCCTTTTGTACTCTGCGAGGAAGAACAATGCAGCCTGTTTTCTCCCAGTGTTTTCTGAGAGCAATTTTGTATCTTTAGACCAGGCTTCCAAATATCTCCATGAATACAAAGGGCTCTATTCTTCCATTCAATGGAAAAGAATTGTACAAATAACCACCCATACACATCACTTGGTTGTGAGGAATAAATAGTACCCTGAAAATATCAAACACATCATTGAAAATTACACACATCAATCATTTAAAATCTATTGTCATACTTCAAACACTTGAATTGGAAAATGTTAAGCATTAGCATTACAAAATATGAATGCTGAAGTTCACATGAATGATTTTCTACCTTTAAACTTTTACTTCTAAGCCATGTTTGGTGGTACATGCCTGTAATACCAGCAGTGGGAGGCAGGAGGTTCACATATTCGAGGCCAGCCTGATATACACAACAAGTTCCCGTCCAGACTTATAAAGTGACTCACGTTCTCAAATACAGAAAAAAATTAAATAAAATTAATAAGTTTTTATTTTAAAATCTACATTTCCAGATGGCTTTACATATGTCCTATGAGTTTTAATTAAGGCAGACTTTATATTTTTGTCTCCATTATTCTCCTTGTAAATTTGCAATCTTGTTTCCAGAAACAAACTATGCCCTGAGAGTTGTCCCGTAATCTCCATTTGTGGATCACTAACGTCTTGATCATATAATTGTCTATTGTCACATATCTTTCCATATTCCCTGTATTTTTGTTTTGGTTAAAATTTAACTCAGCATATATTTTAAATACAGTGTGAATTCCAATTAATAGCCATAGTTTCAGGAAACTGGGAAGTACAGTCTACAATTCCATGGTCCCTGTGTACCTTTGGTTATAGCTTGAAATGTCCAGGCAAGTGTAAATTAGGAACAATGGCTAAGAGGGTGAGAACTTAACAACCTGCCAGTGTTTAAAGCCCTACATTTTCCAATTTCACACAAACATATTAGCATTTGAACAGAAGCATATGTCCTGTGTGAAAGGTGACCACCACTCTGCACAGTGGTCTAAGTACAGACAAAACCTCTGTTTGCATGTGGCCTTCATCCATGGACTCAACCGATTACACCCTGAAAATTATAGGGGAAAAAAAGCATCTGTATTAAATAAAGTCTTAACTCTTTTTTATTATAATTTTTAATAGATTCTTTGGGAATTTCACATCATGCACCCCAGTCCCACTCATTTCCCAGTCCTTCTATATTTCCCCTCTACCCTAACTTTCCCTCCAAAAAACAAAAATAGAAATTAAAAAAAAAAGAAAAGAAAAAATACATCTTCATGACCCCTCTTGGCAATGACCTGCTCCTTTATCAATCGAAACCTTCTCTTGTACCAGGCAGAGCTGTCGCACCTCCTCCAGTTTCACCATGCCAGTACCACTCCCCTCCTCCTTCTTTCCCACCTCTCCATCACACCTTCGTTTATCACAGTAGCACTAGGGGGTCCACTGTGTCACTCGGGATACCCATTTGCCCAAACGTCTTTATTTGCAAATGTTCATTGCAATGAGTCATTGGCCTAGTTTGAGGACTCTGGTTTCTTCTACATCATCAATACTGGATCCTCTTGGATGTCCTGCTGTTGCCCTGAGTCATGGAAATCCTGTGGTCCTGCAGGACCAGCTTCTTGACGTGCTTCAGCAGTGTATGGATGAAGTAGATGTTGTGATGGGTCAACTCAAGGCCCTGGATTTGGGCCTGGGTGGGAGCTGAGTTGATTAGCCTGTTTCTCTACCAGCATTCTCATGTGTAACATGTGAAAGTCTTAATTCTTATTAATATTTCCTAAACAAATATACAACTGTACATTGCATATATATTATCTATAAATAGTATACATATAAATATTACAAATACATGATTAACATTGTATTAGATATTGTGAATAAACTAGACACAATGCAAAGAATATATGAGGATTGGGTAGATCACAGGAAATATTATAATTTCATACAGGGAACTTGTGAATCCTCATTTTTGGTATCTTTGAAGACACTGGAACCATTCTACTAAGATATTCAAGGGCAATGTACATGTCTGTTTGCAGTGTCACTGGAGAGCACAGAAGGTAGAATCATCGTCCTCGGCTTCAGTGACAAGAAAGAAAGCATTCCCAGCACAATGTTTGCTATTTTTTGTTTTTCTTTGTTTTTTTTGTTTTTGTTTTTTTTTTTTTTTTTTTTTTTTTTTTTTTTTTTTTTGTAAAATTGACAGTCAGGAGATTGGCCTCCTAGGGGAAGGCTGCTGGCCAGTCTAGAAAGCAATGAGAAGACAACAGGTACAGAGAAAATACAACAGGAAGCACTTAAAATAAGTATAGCTTTCAAAGTCTGGTTAGAGTAAACACTCTAGCTTTGAACGTTTATCCAATCTTAGCTATTTTCTGAAAACCAACTGCTTAGAAGATACGAGTGTATACGTCAGAGAACAGACTCTTTATTAGATACCTACTTCCCCGTGAAGTGTTCTAGAAGAACACTTGCTTTGCTTCCCAGAGGGGAATGCAGCAAGTCTTTAGACTAGATCCTTACAGAGAAGACATGACAAGCTACCAGCCAATAGCTTGAGCGCTGGCTTTAAAATGAAAGTGTGCTTTTAATCCCCTTTCCCAACAGAGGATCACTCTTTTCTGTTCTTGCTGCACTTTCTCCTCTCATTCATTCCTCCTTTATGACACAAGTAAAAATGCAGACACCCCTACTTCTGTCTTATGTCCTGTGCACAGTTTTGTGATGAAGAAGTCCTTTTATGTCCCTTATATTTTCTTGCTGTGGGGTTGCTGTAATCAAGACCCATTTACTTTTTCCAATTTAGAGATAACTGTTCCAAGCAGAAAGCAAACAAGAGAGAAAAGGAGAGAGAGAGAGAGAGAGAGAGAGAGAGAGAGAGAGAGAGATTTCTGTTTTAGCTTCTAAACCTAGCGTGACAACATAGCTTATTCTCTGATCTGGAAAACTTCAAAGACTGAAAATTAGAACCTTCCTTGTCCAACTGAGCTCACAGGCAGAAATGTGAACGTGCTGATGCAAAACAGACTACATATCGCTCTACCTTCACGCCTCGGGCTGGATCAGGGTATCATAAAGAATCTTTAAATCATTCCTTCCCTCCATCTCTTCCTTCTTTTCTTCCTTTTTCCTTCCTTTCTCTTACTTCATTATTCAAGTTCTCACAGAGCCTTGGTTTGCCACAAGCTCATAATACAACCAAAGATGACCTTGACATCATGATACTCCTGCCTCTACCTCCCTTTTGCCCCTTGTGAGTTCAGCACCCACCATCATGCCTGTTTTATGCAGGATTCAAATCCAGGTCTTCCATAATCCAGAACACTTTGTCAACTAAGATATATCCCCAACCATCCATTCTCACTTTCTCGAGGGAAACAGTATCTGAAAATTCACCATGCAGATAACTGGCCAGAGAACTGTCACATGAAGGCCAAGTTTTATAAACTACTAAGTTTATAAAATGGATTTTTTATCAGAAGACAGCTATGGTCTTTTTTCATCTGCAAATTTGATGCTTTTACTTCAGTATTCAAATGGGGTTGGTGTCACCGAGAATGACAGTTCTTAAGCCTGAAGGATTTACTATTTGGCTATATAGAGAGATGCTTAATGATGTTGGACTCCACTAACACATCTTGAGGCTTGGGGGCACATAGATCTTCAGGTTTAATTACCACAATAAGTATGCACTTAATGGATGAATCAAAAGTTTAAACCCTAGCAGAGTCACTCTCAGGGTATGTACTATCATAAACCAATTGGTTAAAAGAAAAGAGAATCGTTCTAATAGTTCTTAACATTTAGTATGTACAAATACATTGTTAAAAACAGAAATAGCTTACAAAACAAATTAAGTCTGGAGTGATGGCTCAGTAGGAAAACTCAGTGGATAATCACAAGAATGAGAAGTAAAATGCAGGTCTTCAACGCCCACATAAAAGTGTATGGTAGTTAGGAATTGTGGCTCACCTGTACTCAAGCTCTTTGGAGAAGACACAGGAATACCTAGGGCAAGCTATACAGTAAACTAGGTAAGCGGGTATCCTCTGGGTTCTGTCAAAGACCAGTCTCAGCAACTGAAATTGAAAGTGATAAAAGAAGGCACCAAATGCCAATTGATGTCCTCCACACGAATGCACACACAAAAGTGCACCACATACACGTATGACCTCACACACGAAAACATGTGTGCACGTATGCATAAATATGATACAACCATATACATGAAAAAAATCATCTAATTTAGAAAACTTAACTATTTATTGGAGCTATTTAGATAGAGGACTCAGCAGTTGAAAACACTTCGTGCTCTTGCAGAGAACCTGAGTTCTGTTCCCAGCACCCACGTTAGGTACTTTAAACTGCATGTAACTCCCGAGGACACAAGACTGTAGTGGTAAATATTAAAAAAGACCTACCATCCCATGCTAGTGCCGACTCCAGCGGGACACATGGCATGTGTGGGGTATTTTCATCTTAATCAACTAAGCATCTCAACTAGAAGTGCTAAGTTTCCAATATGAACCCCCAGCTGTCGCCAGCTACTCTCTGGCCCCAGCAGTAGCTACCCTCTTGTGACTCTACTGTGAAATTCCTCCACAGTCCTAGCATCTGCCCCTGCAGTTACAGTCACAACTCCCAGTAACCTGTTAAACCAAAACTCAGTAAGCTTGTAATTTATCAATCAGATTTATACCAATACATCCTCACCCCACAAAAACATCCACACAATAAACTCTGAAACAATTAATATTAATGTAACCTGCCCACCTAGATAAGACAAATTGTCCTATAAAAATCCATCCTTTATGAAATATTCATAACTACCTGTAGCCCTTTAAGGCCACGTGGGTCTGGATCATCCTTCTCTGCCTCCATCTCAGTTCTTCTCTATTTCCCCTCTCCTGCCTTACAAAAACTATTCCCGCCTTATTTTTTCAATGCTCAATCACAGGCCTTGCCCTATCTTGTGCCTGCTTTCGCCTGCAGAAAGACAGCAATCCACACAAGTCATTTATGATGGTGCTGAATCTTGTCTTGTAAGTCCATGTGCCGCTCATAACTTATTCCTCTAAATGTTTCTCCATTGCTATAACTTCAGCCCTTCAGTAATTCATTTTCCATCTTTATGATCAGTTAATTTTTTTTGATTTTCTAGTCTAATATCTTAAAGAAGGAAGAATCCTGGGTCTTAGGCTAGCCCAAACTACAAACCAAGACTGTCTCAAAAAGAAAAAGAAAAAGAAAAAGAAGAAGGAGGAGACAGAGGAGGAAGAAGAAGAAAAGAAAAGCTGCAGAGAGAGAGAGAGAGAGAGAGAGAGAGAGAGAGAGAGAGAGAGAGAGAGAGAGAATCTCTGTGTAGCCCTGGCTGTCCTGGAACTCACTCTGTAGACTAGGCTGGCTTTGAACTCTCAGAGATCCTCATGCCTCTCCCTCTCTAGTGCTGGGATTAAAGAAATTCATGGGTCACTGCTGCCACCACCACCTGTGTCAAATTCTTAAGAAAACAGCAATTGGAAATTATTGGAAAGGGCTTACATTCTAAGTCTTCGTCTTTGTATTCTTTCCTCTTTTTATGGGAAGGTTGCCTGTCGTGCTACAAGGAGCCAGTGTTTAGGTATCTGCTAAGTGAATTCTGAAGAAGATTATTTCTCTAAAAAATATTGTTGAAAACCCCTTTCTGAGGTTGAGAGATGGCTCAGGGGTTAAGAGCACTGGCTGCACTTCCAGAGGTCCTGAGTTCAATTCCCAGCAACCACATGGTGGCTCACAACCATCTGTAATGGGATCTAATACCGATTTCTGGTGTGTCTGAAGGCAGCTACAGTGTACTCACATAAATAAAATAAATCATTAAAAAAGAAATAAAGAAAAAGAAAAACCCTTTCTGCAACCTCCTTGCTTCCTCCTGCTCCCTGCTTCATTCTTTTCCTCTTCACTGAATTCCATGAATGATGTGTCTATACACCCACTTTCCTTCCTCCTATTCTCTCTTGAATATTCTAATCAACTTTTTACCCTCTCCACCTCAGAAAACATGTTCCTATTGAGTCAATGACATGTCAGTATTCAGTATGCATTCTGGGTTCTAAAGTCTCTCTTTTACTCTTCTGCTCCTCTTTTCAAACCCAGCACACTCATTAGTTGACATTTCTCCTGTACTTGACATTTTTCCTGTAAAAAGCAAATCTTTCTCTCTTAAACAAGTTGGACACTGTCAGTCTCCTAACTTAGAAACTGGGAAATTGAGTGATTCATCTTTTGGGACCATATCTTTATATCGACATTAAATTTTAGGGGATCTTATCTAACTTCCTGGCATGATATGGTCACTTGATTCAGGGTCTCCATCTTGGACCTCCCTTTCAAAATCTACACTCACACAATCAACTGCTTTCTTGATAAGGAAGTCTGGCAGTCACTTCAAGTTAAGATATCCAAAACTGAGCTCATGATAGCCTTTCCACCCTTATCATCAATACAAAGCTGTTTCCCAAATTTTTCTGTTTCAAGAAGATAGTATATACTATAGTTAATATCCCTTACTATAGTACGGGCTACTTGAAGAAAATGGTACTTGTGACAGACATGTTATATATTCAAGTTCTTAAAGCAATCCCAGTCCTGAAAAGCTTGAGGCAGGAGAATTATTGAATCTTAGTCTAGCCTGTATCAGAACTCTATCTCAAATTAAAACACCTAGGTATTCTATTTAAAAATTAGGTTACATTGGTGAACTACAGTTGCCACATAACATTTTTCATACATGATTTGAGCCCAATAAATCCCTAGTTTATGCATTTGGGGACATAGGAAGGGTTTTTATTTTCACGTATTGTGTAGCTGAGGGCACAATCTCATTGCATTTAAGGAAGAGAAAGAGAGACGAGGGAGGTTGGGAGAAATGAAAAAGTATGCCACTATGTGAAATATTATTGGATGCACCTCAAAATGTGGGGAAGTAAAACAGTTCCTTAGGAGGAAGAACACATAGAAGATTGTCTGCCTGTCACTTTTGCATTTCTTACCAACTATTGACAAAGCCTAATCCATAAGAAGAGCTCCCACCATGCTTTTCTGATTTGGCAGGCATTCTTTATGGAAACCAACAGAAACGAGCAACTAGGTAAGGCCAGGAGGTTCTTAGGAGATCCATGAACAGTGTTTGAGAGACTCTTGTATTCTCTCCCTCTAGAATTAATGGCGAATGTCTTCTAGACACAGATGGAAAGCATTTGTTCTCCAACTGCTCTTCAATATTTCTGAATCGTTTTTTAATTATAAGTAGAAAATGATCATCCAGAAATACTTGTATTGATTTTTAAAGGAATGATAACTTAATAATTTGCCTCATAATTTTGGAAGAGTCTAAAAACATATAAGCATTCTGAATCACCAGGTAATCATGTCATGAATATTTACAGCTCCAGTTTCTGAATCATTTGCTAAATTATTTCTGGAATTTGAAATTACCTGATACTGTATTTTACTACAATTGTACCTTTCAATTTGTTTGATGTTTATAATGTTGATGACTAAACTAAATTGCACGACTTTTTTATGTCTAATCACAAAGAAATGTTTTCCCACATTTTGTATTAAATTCTAGCAATGATCTTATTCCTTCCACTTCTATTTCTACTATTTTAGTAATTATAAGACAGAATAGTGTTTTATGTGAATCTAATCAAATTTACAAAGGGAGTCAATATTAGAACATTTTCTTTGACATTAAATTTTATTTTAAGTTATGGATAAATTGTCATACTTCCTGACTTAAATGTACCTCAAGGATAATTTACTATCATTGGGCTGAGGGTCAATATGTGGTCTTAGAACTAAGAGTAATTATTGTTGTGAAACTGTGGGCTTCTGGGTTTGGTGTGTGCATGAAAGGATTGTAAAATCCTGTTGGTAGAGTTCTCCCTTAATGAAAAATAACTGTCCTTTCTCATCTCTTCTGATTAGTTTTTGTTTAAAATCTATTTCATCAAATATTAAAATAACTGAGAGCTTGTTTTTTCGTTCCATTTACTTGTATACTCTGGTAGAGCCTCTAAGGAGACAGGCTCCTGTCAACATGTACTTCTTGGCATCAGCAATATTGTCTGAGTTTGGTGGCTGTACGTATATGGGCTGGATTTCCAGGTGGGACAGACTCTGAGTGGCTATTCCTCCAGTCTCTGCTCTAAACTTTGTTTCTATATCTCCTCCTATGAATATTTTTGTTCCTCCTTTTAAGAAGGAGTGAAGCATCTGCACTTTGGTTGTCTTTCTTCTTGAGCTTCACGTGGTCTGTGAATTATATCTTGGGTAATTCGAGCTTTTGAGCTAATATCCACTTATCAGTGAGGGCATATCATGTGTTTTTTTTCTTTGTGTTGGGTTACCTCACTCAGGATGATATTTTCTAGCTCTATCCATTTGTCTATGAATTTCATGAAGTCATTGTTTTTATATCTGAGAAGTACTCCATTGTGCAAATGGACACATTTTCTGTCCATTCCTCTGTTGAAGGGCATCTTGGTTTTTTTCAGCTTCTGGCTATTATAAATAAGGCTGCTATGAACATAGTGGAGCATATATCTTTGTTTTATGTTGGAGCATCATTTGGGTATATGCACAGGAGTGCTATAGCTGGGTCCTCAGGTAGTACTATGTCCAATTTTCTGAGGAACGTCCAGAATGATTTCCAGAGTGACTGTAACAGCTTGCAGTCCCACCAACCATTGTGGAGTGTTTCTCTTTGTCTATATCCTGGCCAGCATCTGTTGTCACCTAAGTTTTTGATCTTAGCCATTCTGACTGTTGTGAGGTGGAATCTCAGAGTTGTTTTGACTTGTATTTCCCTGATGACTAAGGATGTTGAACATTTCTTTATGTACTTCTTGGCTATTGGATATTCTTCAGTTGTGAATTCCATGTATAGTTCTGTACCCCATTTTTAATAGGCTTATTTGATTCTCTGGAGTTTAATTTATTGAGTTCTTTGTATATAATGGATATTAGTCCTGTATCGGATGTAGGATTGGTAAAGATATTTTCCCAATCTGCTAGTTGTCATTTTGTCCTATTAACAATGTCTTTTGCCTTACAGAAGCTTTGCAGTTTTATGTGGTCCCATTTGTTAATTCTTGGTCTTGGAGAATATGCCATTGGCATTCTGTTCAAGAAATGTTCCCCAGTGCTCATGCATTCAAGGATCTTCCCCACTTTTTCTTCTATTAGTTTGAGTGTATCTTGTTTTATGTGGAGGTCGTTGATCCACTAGAGCTTGAGCTTTGTTCAAAGTGACCATAGGTGTGTGGGTTTATTTTTGGGTCTTCAATTCTATTCCATTGATTTACCTGCCTGTCTCTGTACCAATACCATACAGTTTTTTTTTTTAATCACAATTGCTCTGTAATACTGCTTGAGGTTGGAGATGGTGAGTCCCCCAGCAGTTCTGTTGTTGAGAATGGTTTTTTGCTATCCTGGGATTTTGTTATTCCAAATGAATTTGCAAATTTCTCTTTTTAACTCTATGAAGAATTGACTTGGAATTTTGATGGTGATTGCATTGAATTTGTAGATTGCTTTTGGCAAGATGGCCATCTTTACTATATTAATCCTGCCAATTCATGAGCATGGGAGGTCTTTCCATCTTCTGAGATCTTCTTTAATTTCTTTCTTCAGGGACTTGAAGTTCTTGTCTTACAGATCTTTTACTTGCTTGGTTATGATCACTCTGAAGTATTTTATATTATTTGTATCTATTGTGAAGGGAGTCGTTTACCTGATTTCTTTCTCAGACTGTTTATCCTTTGAATAGAGCAAGGTTACTGATTTGTTTGAGTTAATCTTATACTCAGCCACTTTGCTGAAGTTGTTTTATCAGGTTTAGGAGTTCTCTCATGGAATTCTTTGGGGTCACTTAAGTTATCATATCATCTGCAAATATTAATATTTTGACTTCTTCCTTTCCAATTTATATCCCTTTGACCTCCCTTTGTTGTCTGATTGCTCTGGTTAGGACTTCAAGTCCTCTATTGAATAGTTAAGGAGAAAGTGGCAGCCTTGTCTAGTCCCTGTTTTTAGTGATTTTTTTTAAGTTTGATCTTGGTTACTGATTTGCTGTATATTCCTTTTACTATGTTTAGGTAACATGGAGGGGTGGCGAATTTTGTGAAATGCTTTCTCAGTATCTAATGAGATGATCATGTGTTTTTTTTTTTCCTTTGAGTTTGTTTATATAGTGGAATGCATTGATGGATTTCCATATATTGAACCATCCCTGCAATGAAGCCTACTTGATCATGATGGATCATCATTTTGATGTGTTCTTGGATTTGGTTTGCAAGAATTTTATTGAGTATTTTTGCATCGATCTTCATAAGGGAGATTGGTCTGAAGTTCTCTTTCTTTGTTGGGTCTTTGTGCGGTTTAGTTATATGTGTAATTGTGGCTTCATAGAACGAATCAGGTAATGTTCCTTCTGTTTCTATTTTGTGATTATTTATATTGGCTTATTAGGCTTTTCTTTTTCAGTATTGTTTCAGTTATTTTCATGAATTAAAACTTCATTTTTAGGTCCTATTCTATTCATTTGATCCCCAGAACTGGCAGAAATGGGTAAGGAGTGATTTGACTCCACGAATTGTCCTCTTATAATTCACATGTATGCCATGACACATTCACCCTATGCACTTATCATACAAACAGATGCTTAAATACATACATGTGTATACACTCAAAATAAACATAATTCTTTCCATTATCTCTTATTACATAAACAACTTTGACAATAATTCTCAATCTTTCTCCTTTAGTTGTTAATATTTTATTTACATGTGTTATATATAATATTAATATAATAAGTTGTTCAAAAGAAAACCAAATTTAATAATATTGATTATACAAAACATAGTCATCCTCTAAATCATGAGACTATTATGAAATTTTCTTGTTTTATATAGGAAATATGAAAGGAGACATGACTATAAATATTTAAATGAATATTATCTACTCAACCCATTTCTAATTATTGTAATTATATTAAATAAAATGGGAGGCTGAAGCAGGATAATCACTGCAAGCTCAGTCATGCTGAGCTACACAGTAAATTCCAGGGCATCATGCTGCAGAGTGATACACTATCACAAAGAAACAAATCAAAATGTTCAAAACATGAATACATTGTAGTCATGCTACAGATGGTTAGGCAATGTGTACAAAGAACACCCACATACATAATATCAGCCAATTATAAAATAACATATGACTGCAGTAGACATTTCTGATTTCTTTAGAAACTTGGTTATGTCATGTTTTGCTGGGGCAGACAGGTGAAAGAGTGTTCTGCTAAAACAGACACATGAGAAGATGTGTGATGTTTAAATAGAATATAAAAATGACCTAGAGTCAGTGGGAGGAGGCCCTGGAATTGGTTCACTTTGGTCCATAAGTCTAGTTTTTGCTGATGACACTCTGGTGTTGGTTTGCTTTGCATTGTATTGTTTATCTCCAATTGTCATGACTTCTACATAGACAGTCTTGACAAAGAACTCTTCATGATGCTTTGGTAGCTTCTTGATACTTGTATGGACTTGGGATGATTGGCAGAGCCTTGAGATTTCTTCTGGATCAAACTATTGCTGCCTATTTGTGAGTGGTGATTGCTGAGAGGACTGGACTGCTAAGATCAAGATTGGAATAGACCCAAACAACTATTTATAAACAAGTCCACAACCCCTATTTCTTATTAACCTTTCTTTTCTTCTACCTCTGGTGGGTGGTGGGATAAAACAGAAATTGAAGCATTTAAGAACCCTTGTTAAAGTAGGTTTTGAAAATCAAATCCTACACATGACTGTCCTGCTAGAGAAGCAATGGCAAATTTTATTTCATCTAAAAGTGAATTTCTTCTTATAGTTCTTTGTTCTAAGGCAATATTTTTGTTTGGTGTTGTAAAAGTAATTTGTCTGTTTTACAGTAGCAGCTCATTAGCACTATCCATACATGACGATCAATATTAGTGTAACTGTACAGTAGTATGGGATTGCAGTAGGCATTAGCTTATCCATGCAGTAGAAAATAGGTCAATATAATCTTACAAAAACCAAACAAACAAACAACAGAGTAAAGCAAAAGATACAAGTAAACATAAACAGGAACTAACCCAGCTGCGGGAAACTCTGCAGCTACTAAGACAACCAGGAAAAAGGTGGGAAGATGCTTTGGACAGATCACTACGTGCCACTGTTTCATGAAAACAAAACAACAGCAAAACACATTATAATAGTATAATTGATATATAATTTTTATTCCTTTCTCTTTCTTTGGCAGGCATGCATTAATATGAGTAGAAGCTACATTACATTAACAATGCAATTATGTTCATCTGGGATTTGTTAAGTGCACACAAACATGAGGGGCTAAAGCCAGCTATGAGGCACAGAATTTCCCAACATGAATGGAAAGTTTTGTCTGTCAAAACTGTTAATCACTAATTTAAAATCCAAACCTTAAAGTGGCTGGAGTACGTATGATTCAATAGCTATATACATTGAAAGATATAGTGCATAAATATTTTAAAGTGTCTCACTGCTTGGATTCAAAATAGCTTTCCTACACGACCGCTTCTACAGAGTTAGCAATGAGATTGCATATGAAGTATCAGCAGAGATTTCACTGAAAGTAGAAATAAACCTGCTTAATGCAGTGAGTGTCATGACCACTAAGAAGGGAGTCCACGTCAAAACTGAGGAGAATGGAATTACTCCCAACGTCCCCCTCCACACATGAGTATTTATGGAAATCTGTAAAGCCTTCCTTTGAATAGACAAAAGAGTTTTCTAGTTCTAAAGCACATAACCGAAACAATTAATGTTGATTAGTAAACTATTATCTAATTAGATATGTCTAGCAAACTGTTACCTGATTATTTTTTTACCTATTCAGGTTGGGCTGCTGTTATAGCACAGGGTTTTATGTTAGTCATCTATTGCCACATAGCATTTCATCTCAAAATGTATCCAGACAAAACTGTGAGTATTTTTCAAGATTTTATTTTACTAATTTCTTTATGTTTTTATGTGGGTATCCACACATGTGTACAGGCAGCCACAGAGATCGGGAGAGAGCAGTAGATTGGCTGGAGCTGGAATTGCTGTCGACTGTGAGTTGCCTGACTCAGGTCCTTTTCAAGAAGAGCAAATTCTCTTAACCACTGAGTCACCAACCACCCCAGCCCCACCACTCATTTTTAGACCAAAGGCCAGGAAGCCAGAACAGCCGAAATATTGTGCAGGAAGATTTCTCACAGGGTTGTGGTTAAGCTGCCAGCCAGGGACATGCTTCTCAATGTGAGCTGGAACTGAAGGATCCACTTCCAAGTTCTTTCCCATATGGTTTTGACAAGCTTCCCTTTCTCTTTGTTGGAGAATTTACCTTCTCACGGGACACAGACTCCTCACACTCTGTATGACTCTGGCTTCTGAGTGAACACGATGAGAAACAGTGAGCACCCAAGAGAGAAGATCCAGGCTTTTTATAACCTAACCACAGAATTGAGACAGCATCACCATTTTCATTATTCATTCAATGTGCTCCGGCTTGTTTAGCCCAGTGAGGGGAAGGTTCTGGTATAGTTGCACCCATATTAGGAATGTGGATCACTGGAAACTGCCTACCACATGATCACCAAATGTCTATGTTTTCATTCACACATTGTGTAATGAGACTAAAGATTTTTTTAAGTGAAGATTGCTATGTCAGCTTTCAGCTGAACACTAGACAGCCATTTTATTTTAAAACTATTCTTGCCACACTGTGAAAGCCCAAGAGGAAAGAAACAGGGAAGAGATTCTTCCACTGCGTCTTTATGTCAACCAGGCAGTTTTCCCAACAGAAGTAAATACTTTAATTAAGACACAATAGCTTCAAGATACTGCTTCTTAACATTGTTCACATTTCTAAACTATGAATTAGTATATGGGACACAAGACCAGCATGATCCTGGCAAAGCACTACTCTACTGCAAGTCTGTCTTCCCTCTGAAATGGACATAAACACCGTGATGGGTCTTCTGAAACACGAGTGTTTTCATTTTGTCTGCAATGCGAATTAGAACACGAAGGAGAGCCAACTGTGACATTATCACCATGATTAGTTTCGCTGATTGAATGGGGCTGTTCCCTCCCTCTACCAAGTATCTATGTCCTCAAGCCATGACCCGGATTGAAGAAAATGGTATTTGCAGAAAGTGACAATTGAAACTTTTGAATTTTATTACTCTCTAATGACTGAATAAAGTAATTCCCCAAGTGCCCAGTGATCTTTGAGTAACCCGAAAAGTAATTTTGTCATTTAATACATATAATAGATACATAAGAACACATGAAATACCTGACATGGAAACTGAAGAAGGTATGAATTCGACTTCTCTTTCTTTTACATGCCTTTTCAGGCATCTGCCTATTCTAACAGACTTCAATAGAATAAGCATTTGCTTAGTCTAACAATATAAACAATTATATTGTTTCTGCACTTCTGGGCTTAAAAAGCTGTGATCTTCCCACACTGGTTATCATATGTGCTATGTGGTACTTATAAATGTCCCAGAAACAACACTGGGCACCAACAAACCAAGATCAGCACTGTGGCCTCTTTCTTACCTCCCTTATGTATGCTCCTGATAGTAAGTTTGCATCCAAAGCTGGCAAAGTCCAAACAAGTTCAGTCTAGGGTAATAGTTCTCAGCCTTTTTAATACTGCGACTCTTTAATACAAGTCCTCGTGTTGTGGTGACCCCCAACCATAAAATTACTTTCGTTGCTATTTCATAACTGTAATTTGGCTATTATGATGAATCATGATGTAAGTGTGTTTCCTGATGCTTAGGTGACCCCTGTAAAAGGTTCATCTGATGCCCAAAGGGTCAAGTCCTATGGGTTGAAAAACCACTGGTCTACAGTTAGGATGGCAGAAAGAAGCTGGGAATGTGAAGCACAGGAGAGACCCAGAAGAGAAGGACAGGAAGATACCTGAGTAGAGCTATGCAGATGTACAAGATGGAGAAAAACAGAAAAGGCTTCTTCCTGTTCTTCTAGGAGGAAGATACAACCCTTCACACCCACTTGAAGTCTTAATAAGTCTCCACTTTTTAAATAAAAATGCTATCTGCTGTGAGAAAAACATGATAAATAATCCTTCTGCTGTGAGTAAACTACAGGTGGTAAACTGGTAATATGATCTCTGATGGGGGAAAATGTAATAGGACCTGTTAATGTCTCCTGAAGTCACAAGAGAAAGGCAATTTTTATTTCTAATTAGAATGAGTTTAGTAAACTATTTAAACAGTTTGCAAAAATAAATTTTATTTAACATTCGGTTTCTTCATGAAGAATGAACTCATGGACTGGACTAACGTATGCTAATGTGCTGTGGGAAACCACGCCTCTTCAGCAGCAGAGCCTGCCTGGTCATCAGAAGCTAACTCTGTTTGATTTCTTTGGGCTATTTCACAAGTTTTAGTATTTTGTAGAAAACTATCGATAAGCGGCTGCGTCATGCATGACTCCTTCTCTGCGTACAATTAGCTTTGCCTCCATTTAAAGTTTCCAATCAGTGTTCCCACATTCCATGGTGGTTTGTGCTCTCTTTATGACTCCTTCAAACCATTTATCCACCTCATGTGTTCCTGTGATGGCAGTAAATATGCTCCTAATGTATGCATATTTCTATGTCTGCTCAAGTCATCATTTTACCTTCTCCAGAAAAGAATATCTTTTCACAACTGTATTTTGATGCTGAGCACATTGTTGGGAAGCCTTGGCAGACAGATCCCAGCCCTGCTTTAACATACAGTTGTAATATTTGGAATCTTAAAATTTCATCTCAGATCACAAATATAGTTTACTGGCGCTTTTCAGATAGTAGCAGGTTTGCAATGCCTGTTGTGGATTCAGTGCAATGTTAGGTCCTCCTCATGCAAAGCATGAAACACACGCACAGCTCTTCTCTCGTACGTTCCTCCATCTTTCAAGTAAAGACTATATCCATAGCTTACCCAGTTTATAAATGCTTTACACTGTGACCAGTTAGAATGACCAGTTAGAATTTAGCACTCTTGTAGCATGACACTTCATTTTTCTCACCCTTCACGCAATACAGAGATGTCATAAATATCCGTCAAATGATGCCAATGTTTACTGACATTATTTTACTTGAAAGGTAAAGTAAAATACCGGGGCTCTGTAAAGTAAGATAGAAAATAAATACATGTAGATATCCCTTCTTCCCTACCCAGTAAATATCATGATGTGTTTTTTTTTCTTAATGCTGAAGCATTTGTCATCTATCGCTGCTTAGCAAATGACTCCAATACTTGACAACTCCAGCACGACAGTAAAGTTTAATTATTTTACACTATCTTTCATCATATTGCACAGCGTCCTGAAGAGATGATGCTGGCTACTGGTGAAAGCATCCGAGGTCTCCTGAGGGGCTACCAGATAAATCTCAGTCCCCTTTAGCCTAGCATATATGCCTGTTCAGAACCTGAGTTTTGCAAGTGTACTCATCCTGGACTCCTGTGTGTCTTTGATCCAATGTGACTATTTTCTAAGTGAATAATGAGATTTTGGAGAGGAAGACACTCATATAGTGACAAAGATATGTAAGCATACAGGCAGAAAGGGCAGAAAGAATCCACAAACTGAGGAAAACTAAGTATTGCCAAAACTACTTGACAACATAGAATTCTTCTTTGGAAGCCTCAAATAGGGGGTAATCACGCACACACCTTGATTCAACTTCTCTCTTCAAGAAGTTGGAGTGTATAAGTGTGTGATAAGTCACTGTTACTGGCCTCTTTGTCTAGATGGCTCTGGGAAAGAAAGTCACCATGCTACCATCATGCTGAATAGAGACTTGCAGAAACAAATAGACAGACTGGCTTAAAAAAAAAACTTAGGACAGCACTTTGGCGATCCCATGGATCTGTCTCTTGCTTTGCAGAAGCCCCTAAGATGAGTGGGGTAAAACCCAGGAGGCCATGGAAGCTCCCTTGGCCCTGGAGAAGAACCTGAACCAGGCCCTCGTGGATCTGTATGCCTTGGGTTCTGCCCGCATAGACCCTCACCTCTGTGGCTTCTTGGAAAGCCACTTCCTGGATAAGGAGGTGAAGCTCATCAAGAAGACCAGCACAGACTGGCATCTCTGGGCCAGTATCTCTTTGAGCGCCTCACTCTCAAGCACGACTAGGCCTCTGTGCCTTCGAAGGGGCTCCCTCCTGTACTATGCACCAGCCGCCTCAGGACCTCCACCTCCGAATGAACGTCTAAAGCCACTAGGTAGCTCTGTAACTGCCCTGGAGCCTCTCCCAAGTCTTGGACCAAGTTAAGAAACAAAAACAAACAAACAAACAAACAAGCAAAGGAAAAACTTAGCTTAGATGTCTATTTTAAGCCTGCTTGCTTGCTTTCTTCCTTCCTTCCTTTCTTTCTTTCTTTCTTTCTTTCTTTCTTTCTTTCTTTCTTTCTTTCTTTCTTTCTTTCCTTTCTTTCTTCTTTCCTTTCCCTTCTTCCTTCTTTTCTTTCTTTCTTTCTTTCTTTCTTTCTTTCTTTCCTTTCTTTCTTCTTTCCTTTCCCTTCTTCCTTCTTTCCTTTCTTTCTTTCTTCCTTCCTTTCCCTTCTTCCTTCTTCCTTCCTTTTTTCCTCCCTTCCTTTCCTTTCTTCCTTTCTTTCTTCTTTTCTTTTCCTTCTTTTAAATTTTATTTCCTTGAGAAATAAATACTGGAGGTACCTCCCAGCCTAGCACCTTCTTCCTATAATGGGACCATTGTAGCAGTTACTGCAGTGGCTCCATGCACTGTGGTGTCTCCTGGTTAGATTATTTAAGGCAACACCAACAGTATTTTTCTTCCTCCATGACATGAATGTAGAACTCAGTTCTTCCTACGGTGACAACTAACAATCACATCATAGCTCTATATATTTAACTAATTAGAAGTATAGAAGATGACCACTTCTTTATATAATTTTAGGACCTGGGCTGTTTGTTGCCTTTTTTCCTACAGTAAAATAGTAAAATCTTTGCTTTAAGATTGGAAAGAAATAAAAAGGGAGATATAGAAAACAAGACGAGCCAGAGAGCTGTTAAGTTCTGGAAGGGACCGGTCCATTTTGTCAGCCGCCGTGGATTCCAAGCAAACATTGGAAAGCAGTTTAAGTGGAGTGGGCTCCTGGTGCCTTTGGTCTCTTCAGAGAGATGTGAGAGGCCAAAGTGCTGTGGGCTAAACTTAAGGGAAAGGATGGGTATGGAGTACTCTGCTCTCTCAAGTAGTTTGGCTTTGAAGGGGAAGAAACACAGAGGCACTACTGTATAGTATTTTTAGATCTGAAGACACCAGGAGTGTGTGCACTCAGCTAGAATTGCAAAACACAAAGCTATAAGTACAGGAGACCGAGAGAGATGGGAGGCAAGGGATGAACGAAAAAGAGCAGCCACTAGGAAGAGGGGCCTTACAGAAATTGTCTTGAGTAGGCAGGAGACAGCACTCGGGCAGCAGCTTCGGGCTTTATTAGCCTCGGAGGGAAGCACAGCCTCAGAGCAGACAGAGACATGATGAGCATGGATTTTGCTCTCTAGGGTTCAGGAACAGAGACGAGGACCAAACTTTGATTTTTTTTTTCTGGATTTAAAAAGTTGAAGTCATGTCCTTAGTGTTTCCATAGATTTTTGCTAAACGTACTGCCCTCAGATGATTATTTCACTTCTAATTCAAAATAAGAATAAAGTAACAAAATAGGAGTAAAATAGGCAGGCTCCCTATGAGTTCTCATTAAAGCAACCTGAAAATCGTTGGATAATTTCTAGGGTCGTACGCGCATGACTTCTTAGTGGGCCAAAGCAGATTTATGGATTTCACACAACCCATCAACCTTTTATTTTTAGTTAGTTCACTTACCGAACAACAGATGACAGGTGCAGATGTGGAAATAGACCCACAGGAGGGCTCTATTTTATCTCTGAAGGCTCCAAGTCTCTTACCATGTTTCGATTGAAAAAAAAAAAAGTGTTTCCTCTCAAAGATCTCTATTGAGGATGTGGTTTATGAGATAAGGTTTTACTTTGCATGCCTAAGTGCTTGCTGCTCTGGGTGTAGGGATGAGCTCCACAGAAATCATTTAACTCCTTGTAGTGGCACTATCCTATTTCATGGGAATAAATGGTGAAAGATGTAGTTCCCATAGGTGTAAGTTCCTGAAGTAAATTTTAAATATTAATACAATAGGAATGTTATTTACTGAAGTATTTTATATCAGTCTTTTCCCAAGAAAATTATACTTCCCTCAGTTAAGCATATAATTAAATCTTCTAAATAAAGTAAACACATACAGAACGAGGGTGCTGTTTACAAACAAACAAACAAAAAGCAGAACTAGAGACAAGGCTAAAGCTCACGGTTTCCAGAAAGTGCTGTGAAAGGATTGCCATATTCCTGTTTTATTTGTGACATTTCTCATTTAATATTTAAATAAGGGTGTTTCAGCCAAAAAAGAAAGTAACTCACAAACCCACCTTTGGTATTCAGGGCAGACACTTAACACTTCCACACCCAGGAAAAATCACACAGTGGTAGACAGGAGTCAATCAAACTCAGATGAAAACTGCCCATTTCCAGCGAATGAATGCATGCTGCTCTTAACCTTTGGGACACTCTTCTTCCCCCTCATCTGGTAAATAATGAGGAGAAACACCGCCCTGAAAGTGCTGTCTGCCTTCCCAGTTATTACCTTTTCTACCAAGAACTGTTTCTGAATGGAATTCAGTTTTGCAAATTATAGTGCGATGTCAGGTTCCAGAATTCTAAGGGAAAACTGAAAATATAGAATTATGGAAATGATCCTAGCCACATTTAAAAAGCTTAATTGTACTCATGCAAATGAGGCTGCTTTAATTCAAAAAGCAGAGAGAAATTGAGGGTTCTGATTTCCACAGAAATAGAAGAACTAGGCTTTTTTTTAAATGCCCATTTTCTTAATACAGCAGGTTAATATAAAGGCATGTCAAGATTTACTGAGTACGAGAAGCAGTATGTTGGCTGTGAAGCTGTGTACACAGTCAGGGTATAATTAATTGATACCAAACACTGCATTAATGAAGTTTCATATTTTGTACCTTTACACTATTTTTATTATGCTCTTTTACAAAAGCAGAAATATGTTTAAAACATTTATCATAGTCAACAGGCTTTCTTTTACATAAAAACTCGAGGTAAATAGACAGCAACAAATTTTACAGCAACACGTTAAATAATCTGCCCGTATTTGCAAAAGCCCATACACAGGTCAGATTGTTATGCTAGTGTTCCCTGGCTGAGCAGAACAAGTTTATAGTCTCAGCTCTGGGGAGGTGGAGCCAATGTTTTATGACTTTAAAATCAGTTTGCACCATGTGGGAGAAAACAGGGCTGGGTCTGAAATTCAAAGTGCTGAATTCTTGATTGCTTACCATTCCTAAGAAAACTCCGAGGTCGCATCGGCCATCAGAGAGTGGTCTCCCTGCCCTGCGCTATGTCACGGCCTGGGTCTCAACAAGGGGCACAAGGTGAGGAGTAATATCCGCAGCCTGGGTACAGATGGCACTTGGGGTGTCTCATTAAACATGCCAAGTTTTTACTGGACAATACGTAATCGCCACACCCTACTTGCTGCCATGGAGTTGCTCAAAGTGTCCTAGAACAACAAGTACGCCCTCAAAGTTCTTCAGCGTTATTGTTACTCCTCAAGAGATGTCCCCTCAGCCCCTCAGCCACAGTTTATAGACAAATGAAAGTCTGTCTTCTAGCTGGCTGGGCTACACCCAAGTCTTTGGAGACCTAGGTGTGGCCCTAAGTGTCCAGAACACAGGGTTTTTGTAGAAAGAAACCATGCCCTGGCTTCTAGCTCTGCAACTTGGGGTGGGGTGGGGCTATCCTTTAGCAAGCATTTTGACAGAAGCTACGATAAGCGATTATGTGGAGGGGTTCTGCACAAACAAACAGTTTAGCAGAAGCTAGGGTAAATTAGCTACGACATTCTGAATTTGGATTCCTAGAATAGAGTTAGATAATTTCCCCTGGCATTCTCCATAAGGAGATTAAGTTCTAGTTAAACCTGAAATGTCCTCGGCAAGAACGCAGGAAGCTCTGTACTGTCTTGCCTCCCATCACAGAAGAGGGTGGAGACCCACACAGATGCCAAGCGGACGCTGGAGGAGCTGAGTAACCTGCTGCTGGCAGCCGTGTGGAAGGCTGTTGCCGAGATGGATAGATAGCCCTGTCCCCTTAATAAACATTTATGTTGCACAGGAAAACAAACCAACAAAAAACAAATCAAAACAAAACAAAAAGAAACAGGAAACTCCATAAAAAGTTTGCAAACTGAATTTTGTATTTTCAGCAAAACCGTCTGGGTAACTTCTATCTTTATTGCTGTTGCCGACTGAGTGGTATATGTCCTGGTATTAGATGACGCACGGAAGAGTACATCAGTAATTTGTAATATTCACCTGTTAAGATGGAGAGTTCGTTTCTGCAGTTTGGTACTGTAAACCCTGGTCAATCCTGATGAACCCTGCCGTTGCAGAGTTTACGGCTTAGCCCCGTAGGCTACGTCAGCGCTGTTATCAAAACCACCACAGTGCGTTTCTTTCAATAAAAACAAGAGTTTATTAGAATCTTGCATTGTTTCTCTGGGCTTCTTTCCTTCCACGTACCTGTACTAACACCCTCCGGGGAAGCAGTGTCAGGCCTTGGACCTGTAGAACGCTAATTTGCATGTTAACAGAATTACCAAGTTATCAGAATGCACATTAGAGTCAAAGCACAAATGCTCAAGGTAATAAAATTTTAATATTTTGGGAGGTTTAAAAGTCTCAGGTACTGGAGGGAAGAAATTAAATTCCAAAGAAATGTATTCCTAATCACTCTCAGGGCTACTTTTTTCACAGCTTGGCTTTTCTTTGGAATTCACACACAGCAGTTGTGCCACTGAAGGCATCCAGTAAAGCAATAGGCACATTCCAGAACCTGAAAATCAAATAGAAAAGGACATTTATTTGGACTGGAAATGTGTTTTTAGAATAGTGAAAAATACCAGGTGATTTTAGTAAAAGGCTTTACCTGCTAATTTCTGCCACCTTTTAAATAAAAGTTTCAATACTACTCCGTAGATCTTCGGTCTTGTTTGAAGATTTGCTCCATGAAATTTGCTGCGGGACCTTGTGCCTTCACACACTAGGTCCTCTGCAAATGTCTACTACCATCTGGATCTGGATGATCCAGAAATCAGAGATCTGAAATAGACCAAGCAAAGATAGAGAGCAACACTCACGAGGAGGCTATAGATATTTTTATCTGCTTATTTATAAAATCAGAAAGCCAATTAATTGTAAAATAAAAATTCCTTCATCAATATAAAAGATATTCATGTTTGCTGATATGGACACTCTCTTCCTAAAGAAATTATGTCGGAAGTAATGTCACAATGAGAAAGTCATCATGACCCAAGACATCAAACAGATGGCTATAGTGACTTAGTAGAACCGTCAAGTCTAAACATAGATATGTTGACTGTACAGGGCATGAAAATCACTGAGAAGATATTACATCCAGTGTTCACAGTGTCTTGTCCTCAGCTAATACAGACAGGTTTCCCCCTTCTTTTCTCCTAACCCCTGTCTCTTCTTTTGTTCTCTGTCTTATTTTCTTTAGAGGAAGAATTAAAGACAGATTGAGAGAGGCCAGTTAGAAGTCGTGTGTGTGTGTGTGTGTGTGTGTGTGTGTGTGTGTGTGTGTGTGCCTTAGTGTGTGGGCTCAGTTACTAGCAAAACAGATTTCATTCCTACCTTTTTATTATGTGTGCAGAATTCCTCATTTTATCAAAATATCAATGTTAATTTTTCCATTTAAATCAATCCTGAGTTCAGTAGGCATAGCCTATGATTTCTGCTACCTGTCATATGTCCAGCATGTAATTATTTCTGATTTCAATAATCCTTTCCCTTTTCCCAAGCCCCTATTCTAACTAATACTGACGGTCTGATGAGCAGGTACTCAGGTAGGCTCACCCTCACAATCTGCAACACCCGGATATGAGCAGCCAAGGATGCTCGAAGCTGGCTAGAGTCGAAGGTGGTCGTCAGAGATGCTTTGGTAGCCTCTACCAGACACTTGGTGGAAGAGCCAGTTGGATGGTATCACATGACCCATACTAGACTGTGCATGGAACCAGTGGTTACCAGCCAGCAAGGCCAGCAGGGAACATGCAACAAAATGGCAGATATATAACGTTCTGCTACACAGTAAAGTAGAAAATCCCTTCACAATCTCTTGTCACAGTAGTGCTATTGTTTACTGAATGCTACAGTGAATCTAAAAATACAGATTTTATTGTTCACTAAACCTTTCATATTTAAAAATAGACTATAGGGGACAATCAACTCAAAACATGACAATCATATTTAAGGAAAAGATTAGTTGCATTCCCGTTTCAAAAACATTAGATAGCTAATATGAACTTACTAATAGTTGGTGTTTGCCAGTCATGGTAGAGATCACAATGCAGTTGATGTAGACACTTGAAAGATAGGCAAACCTATCATGACTGCAAAACTGGTAGTTTAATATTTTCAAATTATATTAATTTTCTGACTGTTTCAAACATGTAAACTCTAGTTAAACTGAAAAGAATAATTCAAAGTTTGGGGATACAGCTCGGCGAACAACACCCTTTTTGTGTAAGCATGAAGATCTGAGTTGGGATCCCCAGAACCCTAGTAGGAAGCTAGCTGGATTTACATTAAAAAAAAAAAAGCTAGGCATAGCAGCATGGCCTCTATGACCTCAGGGTATGTGCCTGTGCGAGTGCATGTAGACTTCCTGAGTAGCCATCTTGGCTGAAATGGTGAGTGAGAATACATTCCAGGTTCAGTGAGAAACCCTGTCCCCAAAATGCAGGGGGAAAACAATAGAAGGCAGACACCTTTGACCTCCACATTCTTACATGTACATCCATATACCGCAAGCTCACGCAAGGATTTCCTCAGTGACAGCTCCACTCACGTAGGTGCCATTTTCTGTTTTCAAAAGTGTAAGCTTTATTCATGTTGCAAGTATTCTTTTAACATAATTTATCTTACTTCAGTTCCAATTTTTTTTCAGATATGCAAAAAAGTGTGGGGAATAGCTCTGATGCCCTGCTTATTTAAGCACTATTAGATGCTCCAAAAATTAAAAACATGAAAATTGATTCGGAGAAGATAAAAGGTGTCTTTTCATTAGCTTATAAGATCAAAAGGATACCAGAAGTGGACGACTCAGAGGCAAATCATTTGTCTTCTACACAATCATTTCAACGCTATGTATTTGGTTTGAAAGTTCAGCATTCGGGCTCAGTGGGAAAGGGTACTTGATGCTAAGCCTGCTGATCTGAGTTCGATCCTCAGAATCCCCAAGGTATAAGGAAAGAACAGATTACCAAAACGCGTCCTCTAACTTTCACACATTAATAAATGCAATCCAAAAGTTAAGTGATGGGGTTGGGGATTTAGCTCAGTGGTAGAGTGCTTGCCTAGGAAGCGCAAGGCCCTGGGTTCGGTCCCCAGCTCGGAAAAAAAAAAGAATCAAAAAAAAAAAAAAAAAGTTAAGTGATGGTGAATATCTAAAAAATTATCTTTTACAACGATGATATGATTACAAATATAATAAGTTAAAAACTGTGTTTTTTTTTCCAAATGTGCTACTTTAGGAGACATTTTGTATCCATGGACTGCTCACTGGTACATTAATGCTTCGTAACTGATCGATCCCACATCTGGTGGTTTAACAACAGTATTGTTTTTCTCACAGATATGGGAATATCTGTCAGTGGAAAGACTAGCTAACAAATGAGCACAATGTCTAAGTATGGGGGTGTGGGCTCTGTTGAGGAAGGAAATGAGGACTTGTATATCAGAGAGTGATGGGTACACGAGTATGTCCATGGTGGATTTTCCTTCACACCGATCAGGCTGACTGAGCTGAGCTCCATTCTACTGGCACAGAACTTCATATGATCCGTATCCTTCTCAAGGGAAGAGGAACCTGGAAGAGAATTTGTTAGTCTTGTGGAGATGCCAAAGGCGTGGGAGAGCAAGCCTAGGCTGGCAGAACAGGGAAAGTCTCTTAAACCTAGACTCTGAGCCAGCAAATTGTCACATCTGTTCATATGCTACCTGCCCGATAAGCCAAGAAGTAAGGAGGGAGTCCTTTCTCGAGATGGGACTGATGGTATGAAGAAGATTGCAACGATTCAGAATCAACTGTGCAATCCACAAACCTTGTGGATAAAGGTGGGCTCAAAAGCAGACCTTGGTACTAGCTGTGATACGACATAGCTCATTACATCTCCCTGCACAACACATGATAACAAGAACAGAGACTAGAGATGCCGACATTTCATTTGTGTGTGCTCAAAGCATCAAATGAACTTATAATTTATAATTACAAATTTATAATTTATAATTTATTAATTTATTTATTAATCAATCGCATTTATAAGAATGTCAGGGGGAATCCACCTCAGCTTGGCAGTACAAGCTTGTTTTCCTTGCTGCTCAGTATGTTCGTGATTCTAAGAAACACAAACACACGCAAATAAAAATAAACTCTAAAATTCTTAAGAATCAAAGGAGTAGTCAATAAAACGTGAAGGAGAGACTCTCAGCTTTTATAGTTTAGTCAACGTACTTGGGAAGTGGAACAAATTGGGCTAGCAGACACTCACTACCATGGGTTTCAGAAAGAAGAGAGAAACAAAGAGCAGATAGGGGCAGGCTCTCAGGAAACCTCGTTCTAAGTGGGAAGCTCGAGATGTAATGACCTGTGAGTGTAAAGTTATTGCTATAGGAAGGGACGTATCCTAAGTGACGGGATTGGGACTCTACTGCTAGCAAAGGTACAGTTACAGTCATTTGAGCTCCTGAATACCTGGAGTGTATGGAGGAGATATAAGCATTTTCTACATTTACTTTGGTTTGATGAACTGCTATTAAAAAATAAACAATAATTTAAAAAAAACCTTCGTTTTTATTTTCCTTTATACATGGCTGATCAATGAAGAGTCCAGTAAGCAAACATAGATGATTTTATACCATTTACCCAGTAAACATAATGTATTATTATTCAACTAAACAATAAACCTACTGGAATTTAGGGCACGGATGAAATAAAAAATTAATACATTCATACTCCATATGGACTTATTTGATTCCTCATGCAAATACTAACTTGTGGACAAGCACAATACAGTAAATATTCTGAAATTACAGTCCATACAACACTTTAGTTGAAAATGTTGTTTGAAGGATCAAGACATTAGGAACACTCAGGGCAGTATCACAATCTATGTCGACATTTCAGAGGGCCCTACACCCTCTTCTGACCCCCATGGACACCAGACATACATGTGGTGCACATACACACATGCAGTCAAAACACTCATACATACGATAAATAATAAACAAAATGGACTTTGATGAACATTATATAAAATTAGCATTTTAGGACTGAGGACTGAAAACTGGGTCTTGCTTATAACAGGCAAGATGGCTACCATTGAGCTGTATCCAAGAACCTCCCTCCCTTTCCTTTAATTTTCTTATTTTCTAACAGAATCTCACTCGATTGCCCAGACTGTCCTAGACTTCATTATGTTGCCCAGACTTGCCTGGAATTTGCATTTTCGCTCTCAGACTTCTGAGTGCCTGTTAGCATCTGCCTGTGCTGCCCAACCTGGCCAGTTTTGCACTTTAAAGGTGCAAAAGGTGGACTACATTAGAACTTTAACCTTGCTTGTGATTTTTGTGTCCTGATTTATGTAGTAGGACATTTAATAAGGCCTTAGCACTAATTAGGCTCTCTGGTAGCATGCATAATCATGCATGGTTATTAAAAACCCACATTTCTGTGTTTTGCTGTTTTCCAAGAGTTAAACTTATGCCATAGCCTAATTAAATAAATGTTAGCACATATGTTTATTTTGTATTTTAGAAAAAATCTTTTAAAGTGTGACCTAGAGCCCTGCAATGGGATAACATGCTCAATCAAAAAGACAGGTATGGGTGAAGCTAGAAACCAACTCCATTTGAGAGATTCTCGACACCTCCTGTGCTTGAAGACATTTAGGTATTGACTGTAGTTTAGCTCAGTGTTACTTCATACAGAAAATCAAGTGTATCTCAGATAACTGAACACAGAACAGGCAATAAACGAGTTAAATGGAAAACAGAGTCAACTAGATTCTTACAATAAACAGAGAACCAATTCTAAAATTAACACGAACCCTCCTTTTTCCCCTTCCTTTTTGCCTTTGAAAATATAGGCTGTACTACTTACCGCGCTCACTTTAAAATGTTTCGTGCCTTGAAAAGTAACTCCCTCATGACGGTGGAGCACAGCGGAACAACAGTCTTTCCTGTCTCTGCTGCCAGTGAGTTTATGTCTCACCACCTCTTCTCCAGGTAGCTGTTACTAAGCTCCTTGTCCCAGGCATGGCTTCACTCATCTCAAGCTTTCAACACATCAAACCCGGCCTCATTACTCACTGAGAACTACTGCAGAACTCCTTCACACTTCCGTCAGGACTCCCCCACATGCTGGCAGTGACCCTACCATTTTGTACATGGACAGAGTCACTTCCATTCTACCTGATCCGTTCTCCTGTGCATACAGATAATTGCTACAATTTCCACTTTTAAAAATGATTTCCTGCTTCAGCTCTACTACATGCTGTCCTGTTCTTTTGCTTCCTCTTCCCAGTTCTCTCTCTCTCTCCCTCTCTCTCTCTCTCTCTCTCTCTCTCTCTCTCTCTCTCTCTCTCTCTCTCTCTCTCTCTCTCTCCTTTCCTCTCTCTCATCCTCTCTCTCTTTCCTTCTTCTTCCTTCTTCTCTCTCTCTCTCTCTCTCTCTCTCTCTTTCTTTCAGCTTTTCTCATTCTAACTCCATTTCTCCAAGTATTCAATCTAACCAGACATATATGACTGTATTCTTCCCACTGACCAAGGTCACCAAGGTCATACTCACCAGTTCCAACAGGAATGCCTCCATGTTCAACTTGCCTGGCCTTTCCACAGCATTCCTTGTGTTAGCAACACAGCTCCGAAAACCTTCCCTTCTAGGATCCTTGACCTAAATCTTAGTTGTTGGTTATTTTTCCCCAATTGCTCTGTCACCTCAAGCTCATTCCCTGAGTTCAGTCCTCCTACTGTTTGTGATCCAACAACTCATTTCATTTATAACTAACTAGCTACGCCTTCTTTGCCTTCTCTGTGTCCCTTTGTGCTATAGCATTGGGGCTAACATAGTGCCCCAGGGCTCTCAAGCCTGGATTCTATTGTCCTGCTCTCATGTGTTCACAAGCCTCTCCAACATCTTCACTAAATATTCTACTGGGATGAAATGTTCAGGATACAGAGTTCAAGAATGCTAACCCATTCTATCGTTGTTCATCCATCTTATCAAATAGGCCTGCCAATATTCAGTCAAAAGGGAAAGAGAACTATGGAGAAGGCACATTGTCTGTTTTTTGTCTGTTCCATTTTACTGTCCCTGTCATCTGCTCACTCTCAGTTCCTCTGCCTGCTCTACTCTGAATCATTTCCCAGTCTTTCCTCAAGTACCACAAGATACTACCTACCGTGTCATTCTGATTCTTTTCTGGGAAGTGTTTGCAATGTATCTTTCTGCAGCCATAACCCAGCTTCCATTCACCTCTGAACACTGATAGGCACTCCCCACTAGATGCTTGTAACTCTGCACTCACCTCACCCGGCCTTCAGTCTGCTCTCCTGTACCTGTGCTACTGAAGGTTCTCTCTCCACACCCGCCTTGACCTACCTCGTCCTCATCTTTACATGACAGCTCAAATGCCCCCATTTTGGAGAATTTGCTCCTCCTCCTCCACAGTATTCACAATGGCTTCTGCCTACTAATCTTTATCTTCTCATGACTCCAAAGTATTATACTTACTTTCTTATTGACCTCATCTTGGTTTAACTGTCAATTGAAGTGGGTGTTATTCATGAACAGAGATCTTTCTCTCTATATCAATGTTGAGTTTCCTTATCCCTAAACAAGTATGTGCACATACAGCCCTTGCTATAGAACACTATGGTATATATGTGTCCAATGAGTAGCCATTTTTACAGACTCTTCCAGTCTGTTTAGATAGTCTATGTATAATACGATGAAGCCAAATCCTGTGAAACTGAATGACATCACCAATATAATCCAAAACAAATTTAGATCCAGCAATCATAGTCACCTCGAAAATTCAAGAAAAAATAAAATCAGGAAACCAAAAACAAACAAAAAACCAGTTCTGGTAGACAGGAAACCATGCTAGAGAGCAACAGAGAGTTCAGTGTGGAGAGAAATCCTTCATCTTTACTTAACAATGACTTAGCTAAAAATAATATATGAATATCTAACCTCCTGTTACCTGGTTGGACTCTAATTTAATAATTTATATTATGCAATACACAGGTTTTATTATTGAGGTCTATATATACTTATGGAAGACATGAAATATGGCTAGTACCAAGTATTTTATAAAATATACAAAACCAAGCTTAGGTTTTATTTTATTTTTAGTTAGTTGTAATATAAGGTGAAATTAAGACTAAAGCAATAATTAATATTTTTTCCTGTAAACAGCACTTTGTTTGGCTGGCTTTGGTGGCTACATGCCACCTTAATTATTAAAAATATAAGACACAGTGGTGTATCTTAAATAGATTTTTGAAGATAATACAGAAAAGAGCATAAAATATCTAAATAATGTTTTCGTGGGTCACACATTAAAATGGCAATATTCTGGACATAATGGATTAAATGATTATGCTACAGAGATATATTTAGGGTATTTATTTTAGTTTTTTAATGAGGTAGTGGAATTTTAAATTGTGTAAATGATGTATATTTTGTTTCTTCAATATAAACTTATATTCATATATAGACATTTAAAATAAAGATTATTTTTAGTGAACTACTAATTTGATCTAGCAGTAATGCAAAAAAAATCATCTTTTGAAGGCAATACATAGGGATATATTTAGCCGTTTGGAGTGCCTGCCTAGTATCTAACTCTGTGGAATATTGCATTATTTATTAGTGGATGTCAAATGGATTCTTTACTTTTTACTTTTGTATACAATGTTGGGAACCAGAATTTAAAGGGCATGCTTACCATTGAAGGATAGTTACAAAAACCAAGTGTTTTCTTTGCTAAAATAATCAGGAAGTAAAGGATCCCAGGAGACGTTTTCAGAAAATTATTTTTATACAATATTCTATACTTTTTATTTACATGGAGTGAATAAATAATTGCATGAAACACTTAATAATGATGTCTAACAACAGCACAGTCTTTATAATGTTAAAATTTATTCTCAATTTCTGGGAACATTACTAGGATGATATAACCATTTAAAAAAGACTTAATAATAAATTTAGGCAAACGCAATTTTATCCTTTTTAAAAATGAATATAAGCTCATAGATGTAAGCGGCTGTAATCTATGGCCTATTTATGTCCTTATGTGTTTCTCTGGAAGACTGCATAAGGAACTTCAGAAGACAAAGACGTGAACAGGTTCCCTTCCACCGACTTCCTGAGAAAGTATGTGTCATCCGACCAGGGTCCCTCACCGAATTGCAATCACATGGAATAGAACACGTTGCAAGGCAGTTCAGGAAGACCTGAACAAGTGGTCAGAATTCATAGCAGTGAGCCTACAAAATCATAATCTCCTCAGATCAGAGGACACACAAGTGAGTAGGATTGTCTTTGCCTTGTGCTCTTGATTGCACCGCGTAATCAACAATTCAGTATTATATGGCCAGCATATTGTTCAAATGCTGACTTTTTTTTTTAAATCTCAGGATACGATTACATTTCTATACTGCAACACTTCATGTTCAGTGTCCAGAAAATCACAGATACAGGAAGGGAAATAACTTTCGGCACGTTAAACTTTAAGGTAGTATACAAAGTAATAGGTTCCGTTATGGAACTTTCATACACGCGTGCCATTGGAATTCCTTTTCCTTTATCCCCCTATGTTATTGTTTTGAGGGGAAAGATGCATATTTAAGGTCACCACACAGTCTTTTGAGCTTTTCATCAATTATTGTTTCGTAGGAATCCAGTCACAGCGTATGAGGCCCCATTACTAGGTTCCCTGGAACCCATTAACTGCACCGATGGACCCAGGGATGCAGAGTCTGGTTTTCAGGACTGATAGACTGAAGCACAGATTGAAAAGTCCGGGTCTTAGCTCCTTGGGGATTGGGAAAGGGACTCTTATGTTAAGCTAGGCAACCCAACTACGGATTTTGTTAATACGCAGAATTACTTAAGTAGTTGTCCAGTTCACAGCAGCCAGCACACCTCATAATAAACTGTTCTGCTGACATCGGATGGCACATCACATTCGGCTGACTTATTTCATTGCTTTGTTTCCTCAGAGGGTCTTGGTCAAATAGTGGGTGAAATGGTGGTTAACTGAATGCTGCTGCTAGTACATCCAGTTGGATGTTGTTATGCTATGTACTGAATAAGAGGGAGAGAGAGAGAATGACTATATTTTGTATGTATACATAGATGTATATACACACAAATTTATACATACACTGTGTAAATGCTGCATACTGTATACATAGGAGGCACTAAGTGATTTTGGCCTCCCCAGTGCTGCACTGAAATGCTACTACTACCACTCCACCAACATACGTGAATAGAGAAAACTGGCATGAACATTCAAACAGGAACCCTTTACATAAAGAAGTTGGAGGCCTACTGAGAAGGCACTCCTCTTTCGGTTCTCTCCAGAGCAAACTCAGAAGCTCTGTCCTCTTTCTATGCCTCTGCTACTGCTGATTATATAACCAAGGTCATGCCAATTAATTGCTCTAAAAGTCAACATCCTCATTATAATATGAGGACATTAAATCCCACATTATTTTCTTCCCAGGATTGTCATGGGATCCAAATGAGGCAGAATATATAAAGATATCTTAGGAGAGAGGTGGGGAAGGAGGGTAGGGAGATGGAGGGAAGATTGATTTTCCCGAAAGCTCAGGGCAATTCTAACAGTAATAAGGAGGCGCTCATTTTGTTACTTTTTCTCCTATTAGGAATCTCATGATTGCAAGCAATAGAAATCAACACACATTAGCTGGAGGAGAACAAAAGGTGGGCAGAGGATACTGTGCTAAGGACACGGAACTGTTTCCTGGTATCTGAAAACAGGGACACATCAAGTCTTCAGCAGAGAACTGGAACCAATTGCTTCTCCTTTCATCTTTATTTGTTCTCTGGCTAAAGCATTAAAAGAAATAATAACTAAAGTCAGATCTCTTTTGCCTGTTCAAAAGTGAAAAACGCTCTGGCTTCCCACTGATCCACGGAATGCATTTTGCAGAACCAGCCGTGTAATGATGCTGGTCTGGTTTCAAACACAGATTCTAAGGGAACCTGGGATGTTAGATTAAACATGATTGAGGTTAACAGGAAGGAAATAAGAGTAGGGTGAAGACTGTTGTTTTCCCTGAAGACAGCCCCGCCCCCTGGAACTGGAGTGTTGAATACAACTTCTTGATGTATCCAGTGTTCTGCATACCTTTCCAAGTCACTCCACCATGTGAATGAAAGAAGAAAAAATTAGTATGCTAACAGATAGAAACAGACTTTCTCTGAGGGATAGAAATATTTTCTTTGGGGGCTGGGGATTTAGCCAGGGGTAGAGGGCTTACCTAGGAAGCGAAAGGCCCTGGGTTCGGTCCCCAGCTCCGAAAAAAAAAAAAAAAAAAAAAGAAATATTTTCTTTGCCAGGGGAAAATAAAGAGACTTTGAGAAAGGGTTTCAAAAAAAAAAAAAGGGAGATCTTCTCTTTAGGGCATCTCACCAGTGCTGTCACAAGAACAAGAGAGGCTTAGGGTTCTCTGTTGCAGAAAATCAAAGGCATTGGACTCCTTCCTGAGTGGACTGGAGAGCAATGAGAACATACAGAGAGCAGAGCTGGAAGGCAGAGACAGAGGAGAACCTGCTTGGAGTAGAGAGAATGCAACAGATCCCTCCAGAGCACAGAATCTTGCCAGCAGCACCCCCTACACATTTTATTTATTTATTTATTGAACTTATTTTGTGCATATGTGCACGTGTGTAAGTGCATGTGTGCACACATGTACATAACTTAAGGTTCTTAACAAGACAAGAGCTACCAGCTCTCCTGGGAGCTGGAGATCCAGAAGCAATTCCATGCCTGTGCTGGGAACTGAACCTGGGTCTTTCTGTAAGAGCAGTGCCCACTATTAGCTGCTGAGCCATCTTTTTAGTTCCACACTGCAGTTTTCAGGATAGAATATATACAGATATTATCTAAAAGAGGAAATGTGTGTGTGTGTGTGTGTGTGTGTGTGTGTGTGTGTGTGTGTGTGTGTGTGTGTGTTTCTGTAACCGCTCTATGTGATGACCACAGTACAGAAGGACTGTGTGTTAAAGCAGATGCAAGGGTAGGGCCTATTCCACTAAGAGTGGCCAGAGAAGGTAGGAAGCAGCTGACTTGGGGTTGTAAGCACTTCATTTTTTATAGTCCATTCAATGACTTATCAAGCAATTACAACAGATCCAGTTACCTATTGACAGACGAGGAAACTACAGACAACCAAAGGCTCAGGGCAAGTGAACCTTGGAGCAGACAGAAAGCAGGGCAGACACCGCCTCCGGGGCTCCACTATTGCATTGAACTTGCTCCCGTTGTTAGATATTCTGACAGTGACAGAGCCAAGTGAGGTAGCCTGGCTTAGCAGCGGGGTCCAAGAACTCATTCCTGTGATTAAAGGCTTCTAGTGCTTTTTAAAGGAATCACTGAAGTTATATTTAACTGATTCTCCGGTGTGTGTTTGTTGGATTGCCACTGTCTATCCACTACGAGGATAGGTGACAGTCCCTTGCTTCCGAGAAAGCATTTGACCAAAGGGAATCCTAAAATTAGGGGAGAAAAAAAAGACTAAACAACGATGTAGGATTTATTCAACTCACAATGATGACGAAATCAAGTTAGAAAAGGCTGTGGACCAGTGGGCTTGGGCTTGGGTCAAACATTATAATACAGAGAGGTGGGTGGAGCCCATTCTGCCACCCGGGTGCGGCATCAGAAAGACACCCCCGCAGATGGCTTGGTTGAATCTATTCACCCCCGTGAAGGACACAAGAGCTTTATGTTTTCCCCCTTTTTTCCCCTATGTATCCTAAAATATATTGCACATTTAGCCTAATAAGCTGTTGCTATTCAAGAAATGTTTTCTACTTCCCCTAGTACCTGTATGTGGAATGATGTTGCCACCAACAAGAACTGGGACAGAAATGCTCTGGGTTCTTCCCAGAATCCTTTTGGACTGGCTCCATCCTTTGTCCCCACCACCAGACCTTCTGTTAGGTCCCTGCTGAGCTGAACAAGAGACACACATGCCAGCCTTCCAGCTTCACCAGAGCCCCCCGCAGTGAAAGAAAACCAGCTGAGCCAGCAGGAAGCAGGAACAGAGGGAGAGGTGTCAAGAGAGCTATTTTAAAATCCAACGTAGTAAATAAACAGACTGCAATGAAACCATGGCAGGTAGCTCGGAGAAGCTGGTTTTCATGATGGTCCTGGTCAAAGCCTGGCTTGATCCTTTATTAGAACAGTATTTTTGAAGTGATGGTAGAGTCAAACAAACATTGGAAGAGAGGAACATGGGTTTGAAAGTCAAAGATAGATAGATGATAGATAAATAGATAGATAGATAGATAGATAGATAGGAAGATAGATAGATGATAGATAGATAGATAGATAGATAGATAGATAGATAGATAGATAGATAGATAGATAGACAGACACACAGACAGGCAGTCAGACAGATAGACTAAAATGACATGCACACACATATAATCTTACTCATCCAACTACAAGCAGATAATTTACCCTGAATTTGGCTATAATTTCTCCCGGTTAGATCTTAGCCACACCTCTATCTTAATCTTGGTCCTCAAAGCCCTTAACTGCTCCTCTGTCTTAGTCACTTTATCTAATTTGGTCTTAGTGTGATCCCAGTAACTGTACTGTAGTTATAAGCATGTGATAGGAAAATTTTATACATCTTACTTAATCATTACAACTGATGGCCATCGGGACATCGGTGGACAGCTGAACATGACTCAGCGACAATCAGGCATCTTTACAGCCAGCTTTGGAGGGACCCTTCGACAAGACATGTCATCACTACCTGCCTGAGAGGCACACATTTTCACCCCTGTCGCATGTCCCTAGAGTGTACACCAAGGTGGCAACGCGAGTTATGTTCTCTCTTCCCCCAATCTCTTCTGTCTTTTCTCTCCCAGAGGCCGCCTCTGTGTCCCCTCCCCTTTAATATAAAAACCTCCCAGGTGAGACCTCTTGCGTGGTCCCATCAACAACCCTTTGATAGCTTCCGTTTTAAAGAAGAAACAGTCATAGACATGAAACTAGAATGAACAGAGAACCAACCTTTAGATACAGTTTGACTTCTTGGAATGATCTCTGCGGGTCTCTACAATCAGGTTGGGCTTCAGTAGATCTAAATCTAAGATGTAGTAAGTTCTGATCAGAACAGCCTAAGTTCCAGCCTACTTAGACTTTGTATTCTGCCTAAGAGAGTGAAATCATTCCACAAATCTTGTTTCTTGTTATCTGATTTTTTAGTCCACATGTATCATAATTCCCTGATCACTGAGCTGAAAGTTCCAAAGCCCCTCTTTGACTAACACCTTGAATGGCCCTTGAGGTTCATGACTCAGGTCAATTTCCTAGTGAATATGGTAGACAGACAGCTCTAATTGCCGTATCTGTGGAATCATGGTGGTGGTCTCAATTGAATGGTCTTCCGGAACAGTCTGCCTCAGGCTAAGCCTGAGTGGGGTAGCCACAACAAATCCTGGCCTTTTTTTTTTTTTTCATTTTTTCCCAATGTAGAACTTCTTTAGTGAGCAATATTTACACAGAATATGAATAGGGGTTTCTCTGTGCTTCTGAGCTGCGCTCCACCTTGAAGTTTCTCCAGCCTTTTGTAGCATACTTTCTCCTTTGGCTTTCCCAACATTTATGCTCAATCAGGACTCCATGTATCACAGTCCTAATGTCTGCTTTCAGGACTGTTGTATTCTTGTAAATGTGCTTTCATAGCATTTATCCAATGGTTATTTTATTTCATTTAATTGATCTATTTATGTATTTAAAAAATTCTCCTCCTTCAACTGCCATTATTTCTATTGCTACCTGCCTTATTATCTGCCACACCCTAGCTCTAAGAAATGGCTCTGAGCCCATGAGAGGTCTTTAATTAATAATGCTGAATGAATTAAGAAATGGGTTCTATTCCTGAATTTAGCTTCCTACTACAGTTTTTCCTATTGAAGGCATTGCACACAAAACAGGAAATGAAAGGGACCAAGTCTCGGCCCTTTTGAATGCATACTCAAGAGAAAAAAGACAGTTGATACGCAATATCAAAAATGTGTGCTATATGATAAGAGTTATCATAAAATTATAGTGCACAGTAAAAAAATAAAGAGTGACGGCTGGGTGGACAGAGATAATTTCCCATCTGATAAGGTGACATTTGAACAGAGATTTGAATGAAATAAAAGAATGAGTCAAGCAGCCATCTGGCTAAATAATGTTCCTCCTAGATAGGATTTATGCGCAAAGGCTCAGTGACGGGATGCGTGTGGAAAGTTCAAGCAATAACCTAGAGGTCAGCCAGGCTGAACTCTGGAGGGAAAGGAGGAGAAAGGTAGACAATATTATGGCTGAAGGGAGTGGACATTGAGCAACAAGTAACATTCTAAGAAGTTTTAAGGCATCCTAAGAACTGTAGAGAGTATTCTCCAGGATGGAAAGTGAATGGGCAACACTGACATTTTAACAGGCCGACTCTTGTCACTGGGTGTGGCGAAGCGGTAGTCCGTGAGCGTGGACGCAGAGGAAGCAGAGAGGTGCTCCAGAGACACCTTCCATTTGGGTATGGTGGCTTAGGTCTACGACTCTGGGAATATTTGAGAGCGGAGTTTACAGGATTTATTTACTTACTTTGTCAGTGTGAACATTTATTTACTCTTTGAGAAAAAAAGGAATAGCATTTTACCTAAAAGAAAATGAAAAGCGGAGTCGTCCATTACTGTCTTCCTCCAGTGAAACTTTTTTTTAACAAATACGTATGGAAACAGGCAAAGGCTAGAATCCTCTGGAATTCGGTTTCCCTGCTGAACACAATGGAGGGGGTTCAAGTTTGAGGGTCCGGGGCATTTATCTACATTGGAACACTTGTCTTGAGAGAAAAAGTCTAAACATGTAAGAAGAGGAATTAACCCATGGCAAGGCAGGAAGGAAGGTCGGGAAAGTGGCACCTGACTGGACAATGGGTGAAAAAAAATTTCTGTTGGATTGAAAAACTGTTAGTAATAAATCCCAGGAGTGAGATCAGAGGGGCATCAGCAAATAGGGTAGCCATGTTCTTCCTTTCACAGCACAGGGGTCCCCTTCTCTCCTGCCTTGCAAGTACTGAAGAAAAGTCATGGCTGGAGGAAGATACATGTTCCTAAGGCCACATTCCCATCTGCCCCACATGCCTGCCACATGCGGTGGGTGAAATTCCTGTACCAGGAATTTCCTCCGTCAGTTGCCACAGTCCCCATATTTACTCACTACTTACTGCAGCTTGCATGGCGAGGCTTCTATGCATCAGAGCATGCATTTTCGGATTTGCCAACCATCTGTCCTGTTGAAATGGCAGGCTCATGAAAAGCCACAATACAAAAAGCTTGTGGATGATCTAACCCCTCACATTTCTGCTTACACACAAGGATACTGCCATGAGAAGAGCCTCAAACTTGTAAAGCAATACATGAAGTTGAAGACTCGAAACTGTCCCATGAGTACCTGGTTACTGGCTGAGAACCTATTCTTCCACCCCATTTTTGACACTGTACATGCTCTATACATGCTCCAGGTAACATTTTAAAAATAACATTTCATGTTCCATTCATTGATTCACTCATTCATTCTGCAACCTCTCCCTTCTTCTCCTATGACTCCCAGGCTTCACCAACACGGACCTCAAGAATGACCACCTTCAGCAGGAAATTAAATCTCCCAAATACATCTCAGTCTAGGGAAATGAAAATTGTCCCAATAATTCTGAGTCATTCAAGATGCCTTCGTGTTCATATGCACTCACTTGCAAATTATTCTGCAATTTAATGATAGTGTCTCGTATTCTCCATATCTTCTCTTTACAGATCCCGGTCCTTGTGCCACTGTCCATGAATTTTCTTGAGGGAGAACAAACATTGCAGTAGAGCAAGGTCCATCATTAAAATGAAGCTACCCAATGCCCAAAGTGCTGCCTGTTGATGCTTTCAGTGCCTCCAAGGTGAGATGGTTAGGTAAGATGATTCGGTGGCGGTATGGTATGCCTCAACCACAGAAAACAAGTACCCAATTTCTTGGTCATGGTATTGTAACTCTTTGATTGAAAGAGAGCTGTGATGCACAGGACACATGAAACTCAAGAAGGATGACCAAAATGCGAATGCTTTACTCCTTCTTTGAAAGGGGAACAAGAATACCCTTGGGAGTAAATAGGGAGGCAAAGTTTAGAACAGAGGCAGAAGCAACACCCATTCAGAGCCTGCCCCACATGTGGCCCATACGTATACAGCCACCAAACTAGATAAGATGGATGAAGCAAAGAAGTGCAGCCTGACTGGAACCGGATGAAGTTCTCTCCTGAGAGACACAGCCAGAATACAGCAAATACATAGGCAAATGCCATCATTAAACCACTGAACTGAGAACGGGACCCCCGTTGAAGGAATCAGAGAAAGGACTGGAAGAGCTTGAAGGGGATCGAGACCCCATATGAACAATAATGCCAACCAACCAGAGCTTCCAGGGACTAAGCCACTATCCAAAGACTATACATGGACTGACGCTGGGCTCCAACCTCACAGGAAGCAATGAATAACCTAGTAAGAGCACCAGTGGAAGGGGAAGCCCTTTGTCCTGCCAAGACTGAACCCCCAGTGAATGTGATTGTTGGGGGGAGGGTGGTAATGGGGGGAGGATGGGGAGGGGAAGCCCATATAGAAGGGGAGGGGGAGGGGTTAGGGGGATGTTGGCCATGGAAACCGGGAAGGGGAATAACAATTGAAATGTAAATAAGAAATACTCAAGTTAATAAAGAAAAAAAAAAAAGAAAAGTAAGAGAGCTGTGAATAGGGCTACCTACAGTGGGAAGGTTTTCCAACTTAGTTAATGTAATCAAGACGACCCTCACCCCATACACACACACACACACACACACACACACACACACACACACACACACACACAGAGAGAGAGAGAGAGAGAGAGAGAGAGAGAGAGAGAGAGAGAGAGAGAAGTGTCTAAAGGTTTTTTGTTCCTACATGAGTTTAGGTTTTGCTGTGGTGATCGATAGCTTTAACCACCACTTCCTTTACATTAACTCAGCAGTCCTGCACCCCAGCCACACCCTCACCCCGAACTCATCACTCAAAAGTTCACATGATCTCTAATAAGAATGGTTTTAGTTTGGGCTCTGTAAAGCAAACTGAAAGCAGAGGGCAGGCTACCCCACTTACATTCCTAAATATCCCTAGCTAGTCCCCAAACCAAACTCTTGATTTCCTAAGCAGAAGGCTTAACCAATGCGGTTAATAGAGTCGGGGTTCACAAGCCATGTGCGCTCACACTGTAGCCAATGGTAAATACTAACCTTCTGATCTGTCACTCACTCTCCAATCCCCAGAGGTACTTGGCCCCAACTCCACACATACTAATCTATTCAAACCTCAAACCAACATCTCAGGTAACTGTGGCTTATTCTTGCAAGGGTATTATGAGTAGGGAAAGGATTAGTTCCAAAAATTGTTTCTGTGGCATTACAGTCTCATTTTGAACTCAAATGGGACCAGGCCATTTGATGACTGAAAGGTATAGAGTCTTAAACACTCATATAGGTGTAGAACGCTCAATCTAGATGTTGACATCTTAGACTATGATGAATAAGCAGGAATTATGCACCCCTTTCCCTCACTCCAAGGTAACTTTGTCAGCTGCAACATTCTCTCTGTATTTCTACAGCTACTACCCAAAGTCACTTGGCCTCTGATTTATGACCTATCCTCATTCGTTTGGAAATAATGGTCAGCTCACATGTTTCTTCTCATTCCTACATTAAATATCCACAATTTTCTCTCAAGATACTTTATGAACAGTTTAGTATAGGCTTAGATTTTTCAAAAGCTACATTTAATAAGGGATCTCAAATAATTTGAACCCCCACTTCTAGCCCACCATCCAAAGGTAGGGGAAAAAAGATGGTAAATAGGACAAGGGCATGGGGGCCTGTTTAGAACTAGTTCTCTGGGGCAGTTCCAATCTCTGTTTGTCAGGATACCAGCAGTCCAATTCAGTAGTGTCAGGATAGCAAATACGAATCAGCAGAGGCAGCACCATCCAGCAGAAACTGCCAGGCTTCCAAATCAGCACGAATCAGTGGGAGTGACCAGGACCAGCCAGTACACCTGGTTCTCTGCTGTTCCTCTCTCAATGAAGCAAAGATCAGTGAAGACTTGAGACCAACAAACTGGCAAAGCTAGCTATGCAAGCACTCTGTCACTGTCTGTTGAGTCCTATTTATACTTTCTCCAAACATCACATGTCCTGGGTCTTATGGATTATTGGGAATGGCTAAAGGATATGGGGTTTCTTTTGGGGGGGCACAGAACATTTTACAAATGTTATGGTCATGGTTTTCGAACTCCATCTATACTAAGAGTCACTGAACTGTACACTTCAAATGCATAGATATTCTGAAATTAGTATAGCTGTTAAAACGATCATGATTTTTCTAAAGGAAAATGAGTGTTCGGAAGTGGGGTTTTTAACCTCGGCAATTCCACTTTTACTGCTTCACTCTCTCTATATTAGATGATCTAGTAATGGTTGTCCCAACTCCTTCACAATGTTGTTGAATCCTATTTTGCAAGGTCATGATCAGATGTATTAGTCTGAGTGAAGGTTACCATCTCTGAATTACCAATGCCATCTACTCGTTAGGATGGTAGGTAACTCATTTGTTTTACATCTGATGCAAAGAGCTTTTTCTCTTTTCTATCTCTATTACTTTACTCAGAAGAATGTGGACACACTTAGCACTCATGGTATCAAGTCCAACTCTTTACCTTAATCGTTATAGTTCTTTTCTAACTTTCATTTTAAACGTTCTTTTTCATTCATCCCATTCCTTTCAGCAGACTTCATTTCAATCATAAAATAATGACCGCCTTCTATTCACACTCTGTCTATTAATCTTTTAGTTAGATATTCATATGAACCAAAATAGTCCCTATTCTGGACTGAATGGTGATGTCTCCTCAGTTCTCTTAGGCTGAAGCCCTAACACCCTGTACTGGAAGGGAGGACCTTTGGGAAGTACATAGACAGAGATGGAGTCCTGAAAGTGGGGAGGGGGCAATGACAGTAGGAGAAGAAAGAATTTTCCTCTTCTCTCATTCCTGGTTCTCTTTCGCCTCCTTCTTCTACTTCTCCACTTAGTAAAGTGGCCATGCACTAGCCAGCAGGAGAACCCTCACTGGAGAGACTTGGATCCATTGGCCTTTTATCTTAGACTCCTCAGACTTGAGAAATAAAATACATGCCGGTTGTTGAAGCCATGTGATTGCCGTACTTTGCTATGGCAACCAGTTCAGTGTTCCAGTGCACACTTCTTCAGTGTCTTGCCCACCAGCCTCCCTTGAGAGTCCTTCCTACATCCACACCGTCATTTTACAGCCTCTTCGAAGTTTGGTTTCCCCTCTTCTATTCATTTATTTTCTCACTTCCCCGACAAGCTTTTCAAAGGGAAGGTGTAATCCATGTAATTCTTTGACAATTTCACTTGGTCCAAACATAAGGAGTGCAGCTGTGTTCGCCACTCCTCAGTCCTGACTGATTCCCCATCGGCTGAATTGCCGGGCCCACACTTCATCTGGCCTGAACCATGGAAGAAGGGCAGTTAACTGACGGCTGCAAATGGCTCACTCACATTGGGTTGACTGTCGCTTTCATGAATTCTGGACTTCCTGATGAACATTTCCAGTGCCAGGAAGTACAAAGGAGGTAGAAGGTGACCAAGTATCCTAAAAGTGTGCAGGGTTTTCTTCTGTTTTGAAAGAATCCTAGGAAAGGCTCAGGAAGTTCTTAACACTGCTTATCTTGTGCTCAGCAAGTTTGACTCTAACAAAATGGCAGCCCACAAGTTCTGCTTGCACCGAGGGACCCAACCTGCAGCTAAGCTACTGGGCCTGTGTCATCAGCTTAGACCTTCGAACCCAACCCCAGGTTTTCAAATGATTCTTTGAAAATCAGATTTTCAAACGGGAGCCAAAGAATAACTGCCTGATTTTTATCTCGTCAAGGAATGTATTTTCTCTCCTAGTACCTTCTTCATCTATTTAGTCAACATTTCTTCTATAATCAGCAGTGCAACTGACAAGAGAGAGCCCAACCTTCAACCTATGCTCCTCCCCTCATGCTGGGTGAAAAGCCATCTAGGCCTTGCCTTGACCTGGAAGGTTCAACAGCTCATTTGCCAGCAAAGAAGCTAAGGTCTGCAAAAAACAGATGCCATGGCTACTGGCACAGGAGTCACAACATGGCCATAAACATGGGTACTCAGCTTGGCGAGGAATTTACATGTGCCCTAAAGGCAGAGTGCAGATTTGCTTGTGTGTTTTATTGCCCTTGCCATTTTAAAAATAATTCTTTGATTCTTTGTCAAACGTTTTTGTCGGGTTACGAAGAAAATCCTTCAAAATGCGTCCCCTTATGAAAAGGAAGGTGAGCATAGATCAAAGGGAAAGCCAGAGGAAAAGAAAGAGAAAAGGTAAGGGAGGAAGTGAACATTGGCAACCCCAAGATTAAGATTCCCGCTTGGCTGATCGCCACTTCGGGTTTCGCTGAGCCCCATTTCTTGCTCATTTCGCTCTATTTCCCACGGTCCTTCACACAAGCCCACACATTTTGCAAACCCTTGTGTGGCGTGGCTGCAGGCGCCAGGCATGCTCAAATGCCCAGGACTGCTTTTTTTTTTCCCTTGTTCGCAACTTTGGCAAGCGTCCCACCCGCGCCCTTAAGGAACAGGTACCCACGGATCCCAGCAGCCGTCTCCGGAGCGTGGGAGGGGGCTAGTGAGCTCCAGGCTGGGGCTGGAGAAGTCAGCGGACGAACCGGGCACCTCGTGGGGGGACGTGCAGGAAGCGCCCGGCTCGGCGATCACGCGGGCGCGCCGCGGTCGGAGGGGGCGCTGTCCGACGGCACGTGCGCGGGCGGGCGTGAGCGCGCGCTGGGAGTGGTCGCGGGGCGGGCAGGGCGGGGCCGCGGCGCGCGGACGCGGAGCTCGCTCGGGCTGTGTGCGGCTGCGGCTCGGCCACGGGCAGCTGCGGCGGCGGCGGCGGCGGTAGCGGAGCCTAGCGGTCGCGGGGACTCGCGGGCGCGGATCGTAGAGCGTCGCCGGCGGGGACGGCCGCCCGAGGCGGCGGCGTACGGGCTAGCAGACCTCGCCTCCAGCTTGCCGGAGCTGAGGACCTAGCGGGGCCGCCTCCGGGCCAGCCTCTCCCCGCTCTGCCAGCCGGCCCCGGCGCCGAGGGCGCGGCGACGCTCGGCCACCATGGGCTGCACACTGAGCGCTGAGGACAAGGCGGCCGTGGAGCGCAGCAAGATGATCGACCGCAACCTCCGGGAGGACGGAGAGAAGGCGGCGCGCGAGGTCAAGCTGCTGCTGCTGGGTGAGCGCGGCCGTGGGGACGGGGCCCGGGTCGGGGGACAGCAGGGAGCGAGCGCGGCATCTCAGCCCTTGCACAACGCAGGCGGCTTCTTGGCCGGGGCGGTGACTGTCGCGCGACCTCACGGGCAGACCAGAGTGTGGCCGGGCGGCGGGACGCGTGGGAACCCTATCTTTGAAGTTGAGCTCTGCCCTCCGTAGATGAGGGACAATTCGGGACCACAAAGCCAAGCACCCTCTCTCCACGGACACCCCGTGGTGAGAGGTGTCATGAGGCGTTCTGCTTTGCCCACGCCTGGAAAGTGCCACGTTGGGTGGCCTCGGGGCTCTCTGTGTGGGGCCTCCGTGGGGTCTCAGTGATCTTGCCTGTCAACTTCATATGGCGACTCAGTGAGTGAAAAAGAGCGCTGAGGTTTTCCCTGCGTAAGGACTTGAGCTGCGCTGGAGGCTGGATTTTGCCTGGGTGGGGGATGGAAACCACCAAAGTTGGCTCACGTTTGCTCCCATAGTAGGAGAGGAAGATGCTTCGCGGGTGAAAAGAGCCCTGACAGGTGCTAAAGGCTCATTCTCCACCACAGGGTCGTCTCTCCACTGCGGTGTTCGCTCCAGTGAGGCTTGACAGGTGCACACCAGGCTTTCTTTATTCATTCTTAAAACACTGTTTTGCTGAAAGCCGACATGGAGGTCTTCCAGTTTTTTGAACGGAGGGGGAAAAAAAGGAGTAAATCCGGATTTTGATTGAGTGATATAAGGAAAATATTCACAGGTTATATTATTATTATTATTATTATTATTATTATTATTATTATTATTATTATTTCAGGTCTGTGAGTCAGGGCTTCCTTTTGCTTGTTTTCCTCCCACACTTGAGGTATTTAGGCAGATGATAGATTTCTTACAATCTTCATTTGCACTTCTAGTGATTTGCTTGTGTTCTTCTCACAGTTGTGATAAAAGGGAAACATCACTGCACAAATCTGCTTTTTAGTAAGCTCCTGTTTCATTGGTTTAACGGCTGCAGAAAGATGGTGGTTATTTCGTTCTTTCTCCATTACTAGTAGGCTTAGGAGAAGCAAACTTGGCATGACTAAAAGTAATAATGATCTGAGTCATTTTGCAAGCAAACTGTGAAATAACTTTGCATTTTAAAGACCTGGGTGATGTTTTTTTTTCACCCATCACAGCCTCCCCCATAAATCTTTCTCTGTAAATTGGATTGACTGAGTTTTCATATTAGAAAGATACTGTGTTTTTATGAGGTCAGTGTGTTTTTAGAAGATTAGCTACGGAAGAGACAGGACTTGATACTGAACCAGGTGACTTACAATAAACATAAGATAAAAGGGTTAGACAGTTCTTTTCCTGTGGTTTCAGAGCACCTGCTCAGAAGGTCTTGTGGGTTACAATACAGTTCTTGGAGCTGCCATCCACCACATTTAAAGCAGTTGTAAAATGACCCCTCCCTGGTAGTGGCAGCTTCTCTTTTAATTAGACACCTATGAAAGATTTGAAAAATGGAATTTCGCTTCTGCCAGCGTCAGAATGCGTGGCATCTCTTTTATGACTGTTGGCGATTTTTGAAGTTGATAGTTCTTTGTTGTTCCTGGGGAGGGGGTTTGTATCCTGTGTGTTGTAGGATGTCTAGCAATGGAGTTGACCTCCACCCATTAGATGCTGAGGGCAGCCCAGCGTCTCTCATCTCCTAAAAATGTTGCCAAACGCCCCCTGGAGGCAGAAATGTAACCTCTGCGGAGAACCCCTGTTTTAGATTAATTATTAAATATAGTTGAGTGTGTAACATACAGCTGAAGTTGATCTCTCTTACCATCTGTGGTGAATTAATGAGAGATGAGTTCCAGAAGGAGTTATGATTCTTATTCCTCCAAATCAATGCATTAGAAGGATTCTAAAATTATCAACAGGCAAACAAACGGCAAATGGGTTCCTTTGCGTGTTGTTTCTTGCTTGGAGGTTTGGCTTTTCTGGACAACTGTGTTTTCTGTCTAGAATTCCAGTCCATCCTTGTCTTCTTGTCTCTCACTTCTCTGACAGCCCAGTTCCCATTTAAAAGAAAAAAAAATCCTTGTGTACTTATTTCACAAATCTTACTTCTTGTAATAATGAAAACATTTTTCTCCAAGTCAGACTTAGCAGTGAATTATGACCTTTAGTCCAAGTTTCGATGTTTAAGGCCGTGTGCAATAAACTGTGTGGCATCGTCCACCTAATAATTCCTGGCCACTGGTCAACTGAGATGTAAAGTGGTATCCTGGGTAACCCAGCAGTGCCACTTAGATTCTTAGGAGGGTGACTTCATCTTCATGTCTTTCGTTTTGTTCCTCAATGATTTATTTAAAAATACTTAAAGCATAGAACATTTAAAACAGTCTATTGAAAACAGTGCACCCCTTTTCATAAAAGAGCGCATCTCTTTAAACATCTGAAGTGAGAGAATCTTGCATAAGATTTGCAAATAATTAGTAAATATATGGGTGCTGGGTGTGTAGTATTTACTATTTAAATTAGAGGTGTTTCACTGTTGCCTAAGTACATAGACTCAGGCCTAAACCAATAGAGGGGACCAAGTCTTGTCTCCTGACCTGAAGGGCATCAGACTGCACTTTTGTTCACTTCAGTATTTCAGTTTAGTTTCTAGCTTTCAGTATTTGAATCAGTTAAGATGCTTACATGAACCCTGTGGATATTTAGCACTCTTTCCACTGCGTATGGATAACTGTTCCAGAAGAAAGCACCTTTTAGTCTTATGTCTTTGAGAATTCATAATTCTAAGAGCAGTAGAATTGCAATTAGGACGTTGTTCCGTTAGACTACCTTGGGCTCCTGTTATTTATCAAATTTCATTTGTTGATGATTTTTCTAAGATAAAAGGTACTAGCTTAAAAAAAAAAAGGACAGTTTTCATGAATTCGCTGTTCAGTTGCGATCTCATTTCAAAGCTTTGAGCTTATCATAGCAGATAGTTCTCTGTACTCAACTTCCCCACACAAGCAAATCACCTCCAAAAGCTGCCTCCCCTCCTTGGTATAGCATACTATTACAGGCTCACGGGCAGGGGTGGGGAAGCAGGTGAAGACTTTGAAGTCTTCTGCTGACGGACATTGCCTGCTGCCCGTCAGTCGTTCCCCTGCCTTTGGACTCACACTATGACTTCCGTAGTTGAGAAATTCTTGCTTTATCAGGTTTTAATTTTGCATTGCTTAAGCTATTTCCCAAAACCCTAATCAAACAGGCTGTTTCCTTGGAAGAAGGGACATGTCATTTCCAATTGACTTGTGTACTTCTGTGTCCCTGGTCTATTTGTGTTACTAGTTATTCTAAAGGGAGGTACCGGTTGTGCCATTGTGTGTTTGGAAAGTGTGGAGTTTCTCCTGAATCGTCCACTTCCCATCCCCCTGCCCCCCCCCCCACACTTCTAGCTCCAGGCTCCCTCTGCGTCACACAGCCTTATTGCTGAAGATTATTTCTCTGCTCCTTCCAGGCCTTTCCCCTTGCCTCTCTTTCTTCTCATGCTGTGTGCTGAAACACATTCTGTGTGTCTGAAACCTTCTTGTCTTCCCTGTTGCATGCTGAATGAACATTTGTTTTAAACCTGGCTCCTCTCGGCCAGCATCTTCCCAGGGTTTCCACTCCCACAACAGGAGCAGTTAACAGGGATTAAGAATATTTGGTTGATGTCTAGTGTTTGGTCTTAGTCCCTGCCTGAGTCCAACTACTGTGAGCATAGCAGGGGACATAGTCCTTACATTTCTCTGTGTTCTGCCCTTTCTTTGCAGTACTTTGCCATGTATAAATTTGTGCTAAATTATGCCAGAATATATTCTTCATAATCCCCCACTATCTGTAGGAACAAACACCAGCCAAACAGCATTAAAGAAAACGGACTAGTAAAGCTATGAAATGACCGAAATAAATGAATGATGCCTAAAAGCAAGTAGAGTGCTGTAATATTTAATTTTCCACAGTCAGGATATTCTTAGATAACTAATAAAAGTCAGGAAGTAACACTGCTGTTTGTTGTAGGAGGGTCTACTGTTCGCGTCGTCCTAGTGATCTGAGAGCATTTTACTTTGTTTCGGGAATAAGTGGATCTTCTGCTTCAGTGTTTATTCTCCGGTTCATTTCATTTAGACCATGAGACTTGTGACACGTGTCAAGGACAGGAGCTTCTAATGCCTACCCTCTAGGATTTAGTGACTGACTTAGGAAACAGAAGAATTATCTTCTAGAATTTGGTGGAAAATGTTGGTAAGGCATGAAAAGTGTTTACTGTAAGCTTTTGAACCCAGCCACAGTCTTAGTTTTTCATTTCGTTATTTGTTCCCGTTGCCTTGGAACATTTAAGATCAACACGTTCATGCAAGGCAAGTGGAGTGTGTTGGTCACATTCTCGGGTCACATATTTCTTGGTCACATGTCTTGCCATGCGTTTCCCCAGTGTGTAATTCCCTAGGGTAAGGCACTGGTGAGCTTCTGGTCTCAGATGGCATTTGAGCCTATGAGGTCACAGAGCCTTATCTTGTAAGGCTCAGGCTGTCTTTTATAATAACTTGTTAAATGATGGTTAGAAATCTTAATACAGACAGGGGAAAACAGTTTGAAAACCAACATTTGTTGGCTTATTTTAAGCGGTTTCAAACTGCAGAATATTTGTTATGAGGTTCTCTGGAGGCAGAATTCCCAAACAAATTTCCAGCGGGTAAAAACAGTAGGTATGTATGGTGAAAGTCCCCAGTCAAGCCCCATTCTTAGATCCTGTGAAGAGGGAAGTCTTTTCTGGAGGTTCTCGGGGTTGCTTTGTTCCCTGGCTTTCCCCACACACTTTAGAGCAGTGGTCTTCAACCTTCCTACTCTATGACCCTTTAATACCGTTTCTCATGTTGTGGTGACCTCCCTCCCCACCCCCCCACCTTAACATTAATTTTCATTGCTACTTGATAACTATAATTATGCTACTCTTATGAATCATAATGATAATGTAAATATTGTCGGAGATAGACATTTGCCAAAGGAGTCATGACCCTGAGGTTGGGAATGCTGCTCTTGAGGTAGCTGCATGTCTTAATTGGTTTATAGTAGGCTCTCCTTCAGAGCCAACTCTAGCCAGTGAGCTTCTCCTCCCCTGCTTCTCTTTTTCACCTCTTAACAGCCTTTATGATTACTACATCAAGCTCATCTACAAATTCCACGCTCACAGACCTACCGTAAGATTTATAGTTATACTTGTAGAGTGCATTGAACTGCCATAAGGTACCATTTGCAGGTTCTAAGGATGGGGCTTGATTGGGGACTTTGACCTTACCTACCGCAGCCAAGTGTGCAGCTGTCAAAGCTTCAAGTCTATTCTGCGTATAAAGTGTCTTCCCCATCTTCTCCACTTACCAACGCCATTGGGGAACAGCCAATATTCTTACTGGGTTTGGGTGAGATTCTAGTTATCTTCAGTAATTTGTGGACCTGCAAAATAAACAAATGATGGAATGAGTCGTCTGTTCTAAAATGTAATGATGGGACAAGAGGCGGCCATGAGCTCTGAACATCCTGCCACACACCCATTCAAAATGCAGTACATAGGGAGGACCCCCCTACCACGGCTCCAGGCCAGGGAGCGTCACTGCTGAGGGTCTGCACCAGGGGATGCTGCCCTCTGCCCCTTGGTCCTCCCTGCTTCTTACTGGGTGGTATCGCATGTGGGTAGAACACATATACTCTTCCCTTTCTTGTCCAAAGAATTTTGATGGTCTTGTAGCAGTATTTCATTTTATTCCACAACATACTTTCCCCCCATTTTCTTATAGGAAAAAGCTAACTGAAACAGAACACACCTAGAATACTATAGTAATAATGATATATTACTATTATTATTATTATTATTATTATTATTATTATTTACATAAGACAGATGAAGTCTTTTCATTTAAATATCCAAGTTGGTGGCTTGGAAGTTTGCTTTTCACAGGACTCAAATCAACTGAGCTTTCTACCTGTTTTAACAAGAACCCCTTTACTCTGTCAGTAGCCAAATGTCATCTTCCCTTTCCTTCCTCACCACCTTTAATGTACAGGTGTGTTCCAACAGTGCACGCATGAGAACCCAGGTACTTCTAACGGGATGCTTTAAGAAATCTGTCGTGCTTCTGTCTTTCTTCCAAGTCCTTCCTAGGAGAGAACCCAGTGTAGTGTGTATACTGAGCACACCAGGGCAACAGGGTTTGTATCCTGTCTGTCATACGTTGAAGCAGCTCGTACCAGCCAGGCGTCTCCGTTGGTATTTTATATGTAACACTAGGAAATGGACAGTGATTGGAATTTTATATTCTCTAACTCTTTATAAATTATATACCTATGGAACCTGAAATCACTGGTTTCTGGCGTTCTGTATTAAATCTATGATACTATCTGTACTCAAATTGCAATGTGAAAGATTAGTCTCTCTCTCTCTCTCTCTCTCTCTCTCTGCCTTGTTAATGAGGTTGTTCTTGATTATCTAGTCTAAATTAATCATTCTTCTTGATTGCACCATACTGAAATTGCTGACTTAAAAAAAAATGTTGGTTGACTTGCTCAGTGGGATTGGCTCTTAGTAAAAGAATCTTGTGGGACTTGTTTACCAACTGATCGGGCAGCCCAGAGTAGCCTTCTCGTCTTTATTGGTGAAGCGGATACATATAGGAGTCAGCATTGAGTTTGGCTAATATGCAGAAAGAATTGGCACATTTTTGTGGTATCTGGGATAATTTGGATGGATTTCAACCCAGCCTATCCCCATTTATCTTTATGTGTTGCTAGTTCGAGTGACTAAAACTTAATAGGTTATTCGTTACGGAGTTGTGAAAATTAGTTGTGGGATGGATCCTCGTTGCTTGATGAGAAAAGCACTGTGTGATTGGGTAAGTTAAGTGATAGGCTGGACTGTGCTGTGTCGATGTTGTCTCTCCTTTATTCTCAGTTCTTTACTTTGGACAATATCATCGCATGGCTCCTTCACACTTGGCTTTGCAAGATGTATGTAGTCCTATGAAGAGGCATGAGCTATCAGAGCCCCGTGTCACTTGGGATCATAGGAAGACCAGCAGGGCACACCCAGACCTCATCCACACCATGCTGTCTTTGTGTTTTGTCCTTAAGCGGTAGGAATTATGACTGGTGGTGTTTATAAAGAATGCCCTATGGTTTTGTTACCAGTGTTAGCCTTACCAGGTGTATTTAGAGGAATAATATGTTTATTATTAGATCAAAGACCAAAATTTCATGACCAAAAGGGGGTGGGGAGAGACTAGAATTAATAAGAGGGATATGTACATCTACACAATGGAATATTACTCAGCTATCAAAAACAATGACTTTATGAAATTCATAGGTAAATGGATGAAACTGGAAAATATCATCCTGAGTGAGGTAACCGAATCACAGAAAAACACACATGGCATGCACTCATTGATAAGTGACTATTAGCCCAAATGCTTGAATTACCTTAGATGCCTAGAACACATGAAACTCAAGAGGGATGACCAAAATGCGAATGCATCACTCCTTCTTTAAAATGGGAACAAGAATACCCTTGGGAGGAAATAGGGAGTCAAAGATTAAAACAGACACAGAAGGAACACCCATTCAGAGCCTGCCCCACATGTGACCAAACTAGATAAGATGGATGAAGCAAAGAAGTGCAGGCTGACCGGAACTGATTGAAGTTCTCTCCTGAGAGACACAGCCAGAATACAGCAAATACATAGGCAAATGCCATCATTAAACCACTGAACTGAGAACGGGACCCGCGTTGAAGGAATCAGAGAAACGACTAGAAGAGCTTGAAGGGGCTCGAGACCCCATATGAACAACAATGCCAACCAACCAGAGTTTCAGGGACTAAGCCACTATCCAAAGACTATACATGGACTAACCCTGGGCTCCAACCTCATAGGTAACAATGAATAGCCTAGTAAGAGCACCAGTGGAAGGGGAAGCCTTTGGTCCTGCCAGGACTGAACCCCAGTGAATGTGATTGTTGGGGGGAGGGTGTAATGGGGGAGGATGGGGAGGGAAACACCCATAGAGAAGGGGAGAGGGAGGGGTTGGGGGATGTTGACCTGGAAACCGGGAAGGGGAATAACAATCGAAATGTAAATAAGAAATATTCAAGTTAAAAAAGATGAAAAAAAAAGAAAGAAATGTAAATACATAAAATATCCAAGAAAAATAAAATTAAAAAACTTATAAAAGAAAAATCATAAGAGGGATACATTCAGTTTGGGGAATTTCAGAGTTGCAGAATGCCCCAGGGATTACTGTGCCTCTGTATTTGTCAAACTCTCTTGTGCTTTTCTGAGCATATTTGATCCTAATTGGCTGCAAGCCCTGTGTAGTGTAGAATCCCACCGAATCCTTTGCTATGGGTGAATAGCTTTCTTCCCTTAGATGTCTTGAACCTTGTAGGGGGTACTCTCCAGAGTGAAGGAAGGCTGGTGACAGAATTCTAATGGCACTTGTTTTTCTTGAGACCTTAAGTAGTCTACATACTTTAAACTCCGTACATGCCAAGTAATAAATATATCTAGCTCATGGGGCTGGGGACAGAATAAGTTAATGTGCTAAAGTTCTCAGAAAATGGCCCATGAGTTCTTAATAGAGACTGCCATCAGCACTGGAGATTCAGCCCTGCCTTACGCTTGAGCCATTTACTGCCTTAGACATTAATGGTTTTGTTGACTTTCTTAGCAAAGATGTGTGCATAGCAAAGACTTCCAGAGGTAAAAATCAATTTTAATTACTTCTTTTTCTACCACAGATTCTTTGTAGAGCCTGAGTTTCTGTTAATAGCCCCTTCACTGGCACCACACCAGACAAATGTTTGTGCATTGTTTAGAATTCTTTAGGGATGAGTTTTAAGAACCTGTAAGACTTTATAATTCATTTAACAGTATTTACCTTCCATATTATTACTTGTTGATAAAAACAAACACCATTTTCCTTGTATACTTTCATTTTATACTTGTTCTTTTTTCTTTATTTTTATTAAATCAAACAATCCCGTAAACGTACATTACGAAAGATCATTTGGACAGATTCAGACAAATGTGCCTTTTCCCTGGGGGAGTGGATTATATTTCAGAACATTTTAAACCATTCTGAAATTTATCAGATTTTTTTTAAAAATAAAATTCTAGACCTACCCTAAATTTATTTATTGGGTGAGGAGAAGCATCTCTTACAAAGTGGTAGTAGCTTTTATTTTAAATTATGAGTTATTAAACCTGTTAGTATCGGTATTTGTTGATAAGCTATAAAGAATCCCTTAAGGTTCAACCTGTAGTGACAAGAAGGGCTTTCTGCTTTCATTGCCTAAGATGGGGTCACGGGCTTTTTATTTTTGGAATTTATTTACCTAATTTAAACTGTATATTCTCTTTCTTGGAAACTTGCCTTTTATCTGGCAATCTTAGTCCATGCTAATTCTGCATAGCCCAGCGTTTTACACTCACAGGTCATGTAAGTAAAGCTGCCGGGAGGCCACCACAATACAATGGCGGTTGGAAGAAAGCTCCCATGTGGCTTGGCGTTTCTGAGGTTAATCCAGTTTTAAGAATCACACGTCGTGCTGGTGTGTTCTGTACATGCACTGCTGACCTGACTTTCACAGATCCTTGCAGTCACATGGATCACAGATCGTGTGCCAGGATGTGTCTAGTCTGGTTGGTAAATTTGCTCTGTTGATGAGACACTGCTCTACACCTGAGCCCTGTCCCTCCTCAGCTGCCCCAGTCTCCCACGCCTCTCACCTCCTTCCTCTCTGGCATTCTAACACTCTGCAAGACTCCTGTGTCCTGGTCCCTTACTGACATTAAAGTAATATGAGGCAAAGACACCATTCCTGTATTCCTTAATACTTTAAAATCTCTTTCATAATGGTAGATTACTTCTGACTTTCTTTTGCTTTCTCATAAATGATAATTTAGTCAATTATGAGTAAATGGTTTTCCCTTTTCAGTGGTAGTACATATTGGACTGAAGGTTTCACGAACAGAATGTTAAATGAGTTATATCCCTAGCCTTTGTTTCCCCCTCAAGGCATAGGGTGGCCTTGAACTCACTGCATATCCCACACGGGCTTTAATTTATAACCTGTTTTAGCCTCCCTAAAATTATCTGGGATTACAGACATTTACCGGGAGATCTCAGTAGATTGTGGATGTTTTCACTGACGTAGAAGTGGTTTTATATCACAGGCTATTTCACAAATCTGGAAGCCTTGAGAAATGTGACAGACACTCAGATAACCACACCTATCAGCATTTATTTAGAAGAGGTAAGGTCTTGTCTCTCCTCTTCTGGGATGGAATCCTTTATACTTAGTTTGGGCTTTCCCATAACTCTTGTTGCTACTTCTGTATCCACAGGTCCCTTCCTCCGGTCAGTAACATTTTAGCCTACCTCTTAATGTCCTGACCTTTTAAGGGTGTGGTTGCCTTTTCTGGACACCACTTCTAAGGTCTTAGTTTCGCTTACTCATCTCTTATTTCCCAGATCTTTAGTCACTGCCTACAGTGCATATGTAGCTTGAGAAGTTGGGTAGTCTCCCGTTCCAAGTGTCTTGATGTCACAGTGGAGCGTAGCTCCTTCACACACCTTAGGGTGGTTCCACTGCCATGTCGGTTTTGTGGAAGGCAAGGGGAGCGCCGGGTTTTCTAAGGTCCCTAAGACCATGCGATCAAGGCTGAGGACATTTCTTATCCTTTGTTTAGACATCCCCCACCTCCTTTTTCTTTCTTCTTCTATAGTTGAAGGTACCACCGATCCTTGATATGTTTGTTGTGGAACTTTCCTGACACTGCGCTGGGGATCCTTGTTGACCTCCACGGTGTGATGTCATCATGGTATCGAGGTTCATTCCCATCTCTCGGCAAACCCCACTGACGGGTCATCACACCTGTTGGTCTACTGACAGATAGGCCGCCAGACTACCTCGACGTTTGTCTTGAGGCACTGTCTGTTGTGGACGCTGTGGTCCTCCCTGCTCACTGTCTGCTCCGGGCGTCCCTCCGCTGCAGGGTCATTCTGCAGACTCCAGGCTCTGAACTGTCTGTCGAGTGCTCTGCTTCTTCTGTCCATTGCGGGCAGAAGTGTACACTGTGCCCATGGCTCACGGGCGCTGTGAGGTTGGGAGCGGCGCGGCCAGCCCTTCCTAGCCACAGTTCTCCACCAGATTGCAGAGAGCCTCCTCCCTGACCTGCCAGTTACCTCTAGAACTTTGGCCCAGGGGTGAAAGGAAGAGAGAGGTCTGACTCTGCCTTGCTCGTCCCCATCTGCCTTCTGTCTTTGCTACTGATTACCTCCCGAGCCTGTAGGCTCTGCCAAGAGGGTTGCCTGGGAAAGTAGGCCACTCGGAGATTGTTCCATCTCCATCTGGTGACACTCACATCTGACTCTTCCCCCATCGTTCTGAGTATGGAAGAGAATAAAAAGCCCACCAGCAGATTTCAAAACACTAAGAACACCATCCTTTTATAAATGCGCGTGCGTACGTGTGTGTATGTACGTATCTATGTCCATGTGGTGGTGTGTGCATATGAGTGCACGTGTCAGTAGAAGCAGAAGCCACCCATTTCCTTTGGAGCCGCAGTTACAGGTTGTTGTTGGACACTTAATATGGGCGCCAGGAACAGAACTCAGGTCCTCTTTGAGAGTATTCTGTGCTCTTAACCACAGAGCCCTCTCTTTAGCCCATGAATATTACATTTTTTACTTCCTGCTTTGCAGTTAGGTGTTTTTTTTTTTTAACCTTTTTTCGTCCTCTTGAAATTCTTCCTCTTAGACATCCCTGCTACATCACAAGTGCCAACCCAATTTTTTCTAGAACCTCTTTTCTTAAACGTATAACGTGCATAGATGGATTTGAACTCTCATGTTTGGATTGGCACTCAGAAGGTACAGGATTGGGTCTGAGACTCTGCATTTTTTTCCCCCAAACTCCCAGGGAATTCCTGTGCTGCAGGGCCATAGACTAATCCACAGGATGAGAAGCACAACCCTGGAGGAGATGATCCTCCGGACATTGTTACATTTAGCCTTCTCCTAAGTATTTTTCAAGCCTTGCCTTCTTTCCTCAACATTGGTGATACCTCTCATAATCTAATCAATAGGGTTTAGCAAATGCCTTATGTAAAGTGAGCTCTTATTATGCTTTTGATTCTATAACATTTATATATGCACATATATAATAAATTTGTCAGTATCTCTTCTGCTTAAATGTATTTTTTGTGCCATGCATTTCTGATATGAATCTGGAGACGGGTTTGAGTAGGATGTTTTGAGGAAAAATAATTTGGTGTTGTCTTCCGTGGGAACCTGTATTTCCTAAACACTGACCCAGAGTTATAATTAGTGACAATCAGTCTTCCGTGTCTATATATGTGGAAGGACGTTCATGTGAAGTCCCTTTGATGATAAGATAATTCAGGTCTGGCTAGAAGCACCCTCATAATGTTTTTATGACTGTTTTCTTCTGTTGATGTTCATGACGGAATGCCTTTGTTGGACATAAAGAAGTTGCTCTTTGGTTGAACGACATGTCTCCCCATCGTTCTTGCTAAAATCTGGATCTTAATTTAGTAACCAAGCCGGGAGCCCATGGGATGTCCTAAGGACTGGGTTTCCTTGGGGGCATTTCTCCTCATGGGTTTCCAGCTTCCAGAGCTGGGAGGAATAGATATACTGTTTTTGAAGTTGCCTAGTCTGTTATGGTGTCAGAGCAACTCAGCCTACTTGAGACTTTCTCAAAGTGTGAGGATGCCAGAGAGACCAGCTAAAGAAGTTTATAAAAACAGGACTCAAAATGAATGTCAGTGACATGGTTTTCATAACCAATTTTTTTCCCCTATCCAAAGTTTTAGCCAAGTTTCATTGCGTCTTGAAGGGAATTCGGAGCTTAGAGCATTTACCTTCTCATTAATAATTGTAACCACTTACAATCAAGTATAGCCCATGTTCATCACCTTGTTTGAGTCCTAAGTATCCTTTGTGGATTGGGCTTACTGGAAGTTTAGTTGTAACAACTGGTTCTAAACATGTGTAATTCACTTAACAAATATTTGTAGAATGCCAACTCTATGGCTTGCACATATCTTAGAATAGAACAATCTTTGGGAAGCTGATAAGAGAGAAAACAGCTTGTAAACATTGGCCGTCGAACGCCGCCGTCTAGTTTGTCCTGTTTCATTATAATCCACAGAGATTATGAAGCCTAATGCTGGGGACAGAGGTCTTCCTGCTTTGTTGTGACATAGCCTGCTGTCTTGATCATACTGTGTGCCTATGTTCTTGCTCTTTGATTTTCAATTCCTTGGTTAACAGTGTTGAGCCATTATAAGGTTTATGCTCGTAGTGACATCAGAAGAGCTTCCACGGTGCTGTAATGTTTCAGCTGTGACATCCTAAGGTGCCAGGTTCCAAGATGCTTATCATCTTGTTATCTTGGTAAAAATATCTCACATATAAACCTAGGTTTTGTTACCGTGCATCAGTCCTTGTCCATGTGGGTTTCTTCTCTTGCTGTGTTTTCACACCCAGCTGTCCCCTGAGCCTTGTCACCTCTCTTTGGAATGTGGCCTACATCACCACCCTCCTTTCCACCTTCACCTGAATCTGTCTGCTGCAACAGTCTCCTACCTGGTCTTCCTCCTCCATACCTTCTTCCTGTAAGCCTTGTGATTGACAGCGTGAATCTATCTTATCAGTGGCTGCTCGGAAGTCCCTGGTGGCTTCCATTATTTCCGGAGCACCACCCTAATTACTAGTATGGTGTTAAGATTCTGTGTGGTTTGGTTTCCACTCTGCCTCTGCTTTGCCATTCTCCAGCCCTTCCCGTGCTTGAATATGACGTCATGAGTATCCATCAGTGCTAATCCCCAGGCCTGCCCTTATCTTGTTCCTCTTCCCATGATGCTTTTCTGCTTACCTGTGTCTCTCCTGCCTATGTAAATCTAGGAGCAGAATGTGAGACGTTGATTTTTTTCTCAATATTAAATATTAATTAAGTATCTTTAGTGAAATAATTTTTTATTGATTCCTGATCCTAATTTAAATATATTTCGGCATTATTTGAATATATATAATTGCACAAACATGTCATTAGGCTGAAGATTTAGATAGCTCCAGAGCCAGACGACTGCATACAAAGTAAAAGTAGAACAGTTTCACGGGAACCACATCCTCGGGTGCTAGGTGTGATGTCACCCGGCAGGCATGGGCTTTGCAAGCTCCATGCCTACTCCTAAATGCCAGGGTGGTTTTGCATTCTCCTTGTCTTTCTCAAATTGCAATACCCTCGATTTAGAGTGGCTCCACCTTCTTCAGCAGAACAAGAATTTCCATGAGGCATCATCTATAATAGGAATCAGAAGGCTTACTATACCTTTACATCCTTCCGCCTTCCCTCCCTCCCTCCCTCCCTCCTTCCTTCTTTCCTTTGGTCTGAAACACCAAAAACAGCACCATAGCACGACAATCTATCTAGCCCCAATGTTAAACTACCGAAATGCAGATTACCAGTCCATACTACTATGTAACTGTCTGTTGTGGGCAGTGATGTGGGTTACATGGATCCAAACCTGTGTCTGGCATGGATCCTGCCCTCCAGAAGTTTAGTGGCAAAGAGAAAAAATGAAAGGCCACATAGGTAACGGGAGGCTGAGTGCTGGGGCGTGGGTTCACAGTTGTGCGGGAAGCACCTAAATTTCAGTTCGGGAGCCATTTAGTGTTTCAGCTTCTGAAGGTGATCGGCTAGTACATGGCGTGTGCGGACTAGAGAGGACTCAGAATTAGACAACTCTCAACTTCAACTCCAGACCCAGGAGATCTTGTGCCCTCTTCTGGCCACTATGGGCAAGTGCATACATGAACACAGACACACACGGGTAAGCAAAAATTAAAACAAATCACCTTTTCTTTGTTCCTTCCCTCCCTCCCTCCCTCCCTCCCCCCCTCCCTCCCCCCTCCTCTCCCTTTTTCTTTCAGACCATGTCCTCTATATGTTTCCTTTTTGATTGATGTTTTTAAATTGTGTATAAGTACTTTTCCCAATTTTCATGGTCTGCATTTCCTTCCATTTTCTAGAACTAATGTAAAGAGTGTGTGTCATATTACAAAGCAGGAAATTAAGACTGACAGTTAATTTACTTACTCAGGGTAAAAGGCCAATGAGTTTCCAGGCTGGGTCTTACGTTTCTTCACGTTGGCTTTCGTTTTCGAACCTCCTGATGTCAGTTTTGCTAAGTCCCTTCTTACATTAAAATCTGTGAAAACCAAACATGTGCACAACTGTGAAGGTAAACATGTCTCACGTATGAGGAGGGACAGGGCTAAGCACATGTTTACTGAACAGGTTGATAACGACGATAGCTGAGAACGTGAACAAGCAACTTGATGTGAGTAACAGCCTATGCCTGGTGAGGGGGTTCCGAAAAGGTGAGAGTGGATCTTATATGAACGTTAAAATAGTATGCTTTTAAACAACTAGAACAGGAAAGACTAATTCCAGAGTAAAACTGGAGTTAATATAAATTCACTCTCATCTCTTATACCTTCAGCATCCAGGGCTGAAATATTTCGAATTGAAAGTGGAATTTATTTAAAAGAGAAACCCGAGGCAATTTCGTGTCCTGAATTTTCGAAGGGAGACTTAATTATATTTAATGCACTGTATTTACTGAAGATAGACTGTAGAGTGTTCCATTTAATTTTTTTTTTAACATCAATGGCTTTCCCATTAATGAAGGAAATCAGAATGTTGAATTTGTGAGAATTTGGCTCACTGTGGGAGCCCTTTATACCCTAGCATGCTGGCTTCTACCAGTTTATAACAGAGATAGGAAAAGGGAAAATCATATGAAGTCTGTGACTTCAGCCTCCAAAGGGATCAGGAGGCACACTGGGACTTTGCACCCTCCCCTTTTTGTGGCCACAATGAAGTTTAACATTCTGGGTTTAAGGATTTCCTTGTATACTTTGTATCTTAAAATCAGGGAACTGAAATGGACACATCATTCTTCTAAGGATCTTTGGAATATGCTTGAAAACTGTCTGGGTTTTGACTACTAAGTTAGAATTAAGGGGGCCCCAACTCCAAGTTGATCAGGAATGTGGGGCAGTAGCTTGTCTGGTGCTGTAGGAGAGAACACCAAGGTTCTTGTGAATCAAGTCAGGGGTGTCTAGGGCAGGGTGCTGCTTCCATCCCGAACTCTGATGTGGGGAAGCACAGGAAGAAGCCTTTCTGCTGACATTACTCTGAGAACTCCTATTTGTTGAGAACTTCAGCATTCCAACCGCAGTCAGAGATACCTGTCTCCGAAGGGCACTGTGAAGACATACAGATCCTTTGTTCCGTGTCCAGTGAGGCGAAATCAAAAAGCCCAAACAGAGGTCACTGTTTTCTTGCTTGTGTGTAGAATACTTGATTTTCTTCCTGTTAGTATTATCTTCTGTAGCTTCTATTTCCTTTTTCATCATACCCAGACATATTTTAAGCATCCGATTTATATAAATTCTCTCGGGGACCAGCTTTAGGAAGCTACTATGTAAGTTTTCTCAGGAAGTAAATAGAGGTGTTACTTTATTTTATGTTGCTACTTTTATGGCTCTATTGTCTTGTGGCTGAGTTATGGATTGTACACATTTTTAAGGTTTTTTTTTTTTTTAAGAATATGTGTGAATTTGGTGAATTCCATGAGTCTCAATTGTAAAGACTAGGACTGACCTTGGTACCCAGGGACTGGTTGCACTTTTGTACACTCTGCATGAATATGAATTTCTCGACTAAAGTTACTAGGAACTTCACTGTTCTAGTTTTTACACACACACACACACACACACACACACACACACACCCCTCTTTTGAGGCTTGAGGTCAGTTTTATTAGACTTTAAAGAAAGTCACACAAGCTATAAATTCGGACAGCTGCCTGTAGGATGAACATAGAGAGAAAGCGGACGCCATGCCATTTAAGTTAAGCTGGCATGGAGGTCAGCCACGTGGCAGGCAAACAGCCTTATTTCGTGGAGGGAAATTACTAGAGAACCTTCATACAGGTTCATGGTAACAGACAATTTAATTATTACACGATTCTCGAAGTTTTGATTTTCTTCATGTTAAAGGACATTATGAATAGATTTTATGATTGAGATGAAAGTACATGATATTACTTGAAAATGGCATTTTCTCCAAGTAGCAAGAACTTAGTTTCAGAGATTCTGTCTGGACTTCTGGTATCATCCATTCTGGGCTGTGTTCCAGCATTATGAAAGGAAAATAATTGTGAAACACCTGGATTTATAGTTTAGTAGGTTACAGATAGAGTATCTTTTAAAAAAATTTTCTATAAAATATTTTCTAGCTTAGTGACATATGGCAGGACAGATAGTCATAGCATATCACAGGAAAAAGTGGATTATTAAACTGGACATTACTTTCTGTTTTAATCTGCTTTTCAGCTCATCTTAAAATGGCCTCTCCATATTGAACGTATAAACTGTAACAAAAGTGCAGAAGGTTTTCCCCATCGCTGACTTGATATCTGGGATTTTTGTACCCTTTTAACTATTGCACTTTGCTTTCTAAAAAGAAGTGTGTTGTCTTCCTCATAAACTCTCCATGAAGAAGGACAAAATATCCAAGTTAATATTAGCCCTATTAGCCCATTGCTTACATCTGGGATGCTTGTAATCATAATAATTTTATTCTCTTATAAATAAGTAAATAAACTTTTCTTTATCATACCAGTTCTGCATTTTGGGCAGACAGTACATTTAATGCATAAAAATTATTTATTATTATTATTATTATTATTATTATTATTATTATTATTATGTGTTTGAGGCCTAAGACGGTTGACCGTTTTTGTTGGTTTCAGAATTTGGTTATTAAGGGTTGTTTTTTTTTTTTTCCTGTCCTGGAACCAGACAATTTCATCACAATTAAAGAAAAACTGCTATGTACTTACGTCTTTAAATTTATCTCATGTAGTCTGGTTTTCAAGACTGCACGCGTGGTTATTAAGGTGTCAAAGTTACTGAGTAGGCTGGCGTCTTTATTATTAAAGATCAGTGATTATAATTGAGGTTTTGAAGTTTTAAGTAGCAGTGGTATTCCAGGAGGAATGATAGAGTCAGGCAGTTAGATGTTTAAGGAAAAAAAGAAAGAAAAAAAAAACAGTGTCACCGAGCAGTCTATTAGGAAGCTAATGTTCCCATCAGAAGGCAAGGTTGCCTTTCCGCCCTGTGACATCAAGAAGAGAAGCTGTTGGTGCAGGCCTTGCTTGTCTCGAGTTGCCGTGATCACGTGCATAACCATCCCGAAGCTGCACCTTGTTCATTGGGCGCGTGTTGTGAGCTTGCTCTGAAGGAGAGGAAGCCAGCCGGGAGAGAGTCTTCTTACACCCTGGACCTCACAGTGAGAGGGTAGGCGTTCTCTGTGGGGTGAAACAGCTGCAGACTGTGAGGCAGTCTCCCGTGAATGGGTGGATGTCGGACACCAAAGTGGAATCATTGTCCTCTAATCCTGCCCTTTTAGAAGACATAGGTTTCTTCTTTAAGCACTTTTACATTTATAGAAGCACCAAGCAAGAGAGGGCAGTTTCCATGTGCCCAGATAACTGCCCATGCATGGCCTTCTGTGTTTTTGTATCCATCACCAGTTATAAATAGAGCTGCTATAAGCAGCTATGTACAGGTATTCTGTGTAGACCTATTTTCAACTCCTTGTCAACAAAAACGGAAATGGTTGGATTCTGCCCCAATGATATAGAAACGGCCAGACACTTCAAAAGTAGCGGCTTCTTTTCCCATTTCTCCCAAGAGCGAACAGAATCCCTCCTGACCCACCCTTTGGTGTTGTCAGGTTTGTGACTGGGGCACTCAGGCAAACATTTGTGCACCCCCTTGTGCTTACTAATTTATTAAGGTCACTGGCCTAGTTTTTAACATATTTTAGTGCATTTTAAGTTTTGCACAAGTTATATTTTAGTTTTTTTGTTTTAAATTGGCAAGATCATCTTACGCTTTGCACAATGGCCCTTTATTAGTATGTTTTGGAAAAAAGTTCTCCTAGTCCTCTCTTGCTATTCTTAGGACTGTCTTCACAGAGCAGAAGCGTGTAATTTTAATAAGGTCCAACTTACATACGTCCTACCTTGTTGCCAGATCTACTAGTTGACACCGATTCAGGTCCTGTAGATTTTCTACCATGTTTTCTTCTAGGTTTGTTGATTTGACTTTTATTCATAGGTCTAGGATCCATTTGGAGTGACCTGCTTATTTTGAGTGAAGAAATAGCAATTGGCTAGAGTCATTTTGTTTTGGTTTTATTTGGAGTTCTGCTTTTGTTCTCTCCTTGTTATTGTTTGTGTATACGGATGCCCAGTTTCAGCACTGCTTACATTTGTCCAAAATCAGCTCACTGTAAGTGTGTGTGAGAGTCCCCCGCTGAGCGATTGCCTTTGGTTCACTGAGGCTTCTTCTCTGGTCTTTGGCCAGTAGCAAATCGTTTTGATGAGGAGAACTGCGCAGTTAATTTTGAGGACAGGTAATTAACGTAACTACTCCAGCTTTGTTTTTCTTCATCACAAGGGCTACCCTGGAGCTCTTGTTTCTCCCTGTACACATCAGAATCCATTTGTTGATAGAGAGCAGGAAAGCAATTTCCTGGCTAAATACCTAACTCTGGATGAGACGTTTGCAGATTTAACTGGCATGATAATATTTAACAGTGTTTCTGAGTATGGATTAAAATCTTTACCTACGGGGTGACCTTTAAATAAAAAGTTACAATACAGCAGGCAAAGCAGATTTTCCCCAGTTTGCAGCAAGCTACTGATACTGCCCTTAGGAAATCTTTCACCTTTGAATTTCTCCCAGTCGTTCCTGGGTTTTGTCAAGGAGGACATCTTTGAACTCTTGGTTCCACATGGACTTAATCATTTTCCTCCTCTCTTACATCACACCACAACTTTGTGAGCTAGTTATTTTGGGTTTCCTTAGCTATATATCGTGGTCCCATTGTGCTCTATTTAAGTACAAGTTCCAGTGATCTGGACTGGGTTACACCACATACCAGTTACCATGATCCTTGGCTCATTTTTCCTTTCCAGCTAGACTGTGTGGATTGATACTCCCCTGACCCTTGGGTAATCAAAGATTCTTAGGAATTGAGAGGGAAGCAGAACTGTTTGCACATGTGAGCATCTCGTCATAGGGTAGTTAGCAGGGTAGATTAAAAAAAATCATGTTTTGTAGAGCTAAGTTCTCTCCACCATGCATTGGTAATTAGGAAAGCATATGAGTGAACCAAGGCACATTGTGAGAACTTGTCTGGGTTCAAGACCTGCTGTTCTCTAACAGAGGGATCTCCTTCATTTAGCTTTGTACTCCACTCAGGCGGTGTGCGTAAACCAAGGCAGAGTCAGATAGCTCCATCCTGGAGTAGTATCCATGGAAGATTCACAGAGGTCAGAGTTTGGAAGAGATCAGACAGATTCCACCCACTTTGCTCCTAGCTTGCAAAGATCCTAAAGACCAGTAACTGCGATATCCATTTCAAATCAAAGCGGGGTTTTAAAATTTTATTTTATTTTTTATTCAAAATAGATACAGCATGGTGCACTCAACCACTGTTTCTCCAACCCTCCATTCCTCCCGCTTTCTCCTGTACCTCTTTTGCCCCTCAGATCCACTCTTCCTCCATTTCCTCTTCAGAAAAGAGCATGCCTCCAAGAGATGACAGCAAACAGGACAAAAACAGATGCAATAAGACAAGGCAAACATCTTTATATTGACGCTGGGCAAGGCGGCCCAATATGAGGAAATGAGTCTCAAGGTCACGCAAAAGAGTCAGAGATAACTCATTCCCACGGTTAGGAGTCCCAGAAGACACCAAGCTAACGGTCATGGCCTGCACGTGGAGGTCCTGGTGTACCATGCAGGCCCCATGCTTCCCACATCTGTGAGCACATGTGAACTTAGATTTGGGGGGCATGTTCTCTGGGTGTCACATATCCCCTCTGACTCCTGTATCTTCCTCTCCCTTCTCCATGGGATTCCCTGATCTCTCAGGGGAGGGCTCGATAGAGACCTCCGACTTAGACTCTCTGAGGAAGGTTTGCCTGTGGGTATCTGCGCCCACTTCCGTCTCCTCCGTGAGGAAGCCTCTCAGATGACAACTGGACAAGTGACTGATCTGTGAGTACAGCAGAATGTCATCATCAAGGATTTCATGATTTTCTGTTTTCGTTGTTGCCTTCTGCGTGTTTGCCAGTCATGTCTGCTTCTACCGGAAATCTCTGCGCTATTCAATCTTTGGTTCCTGGACATCCAGGCAGTAGCAGTGGAGTGGGCCTCACGTTAAATCAGAGTTTGCTCAGAAATTCTGCACCACCATTGCCCCCAGCACATCTTGGAGGCAGGACAGATTGTTTGTGGAGGGTTTCGTGCCCAGGTTGGTTTCCACGTTTCTCTTCTGGTAGCCCGAAGAGCCCCTTCCCACACCCAGGAGTCTAGAGTGTAGAAGTGAAGTCTCCACACAGGCATCGGCTCGGCCCAGCTATGCTGAGTGAGTGGTGTAGATGTTGTCCTCATCAGTGTTGCTCCCGCTGTTGATTTGCAGAGAGCAACCTGTCTTAGCACCAGCCTGGGTTGTTTGGGGATCTCCACAGGACTCCTTGCCGAGCATCTCAACCAAATGCAACCTACACCCACCACCAAGAGCCGTGACTGTCTCTAAAAAAATGGTCACTTTGGGCTCCATATCCTCTATTACTAGGAGTCTTCACTAGGGTCACCCTCCTAGGTCCCAGAATGTTTCTATAGCATTCAGTTTCCATACCTGCCCCTGAGCCCCCAATTCCAGCTGTCTCCCTGCACTCTCTTTCCCCATATCCCCTCCTATCCATTTTTGCTCCTGTCCTCATTGTTCCAAGCCCACTCACAAAGTCTATTCTATGTCCCCTTCAGAGGGAGGTCCATGTGTACTCCCAGAGCCCTCCTCTGAACCTCGCCTCTCTGGGTCTGTGGATTGTAACTTGATTTTCATTCACTTCACAGCTAATATTCACTCACAATCGGACGCATACCATATTTGTCTTTCTGAGTCAGGATTACCTCACTCAGGATGATCTTCTTTTCTAGTTCCGTCTATTTGCCTGCAAATTTCATGATGTTATATATATTTTTTTAACAGCTAAGTAATACTCCATAGTGTAAATGTACCACATTTTCTTTATCCGTTTTTCAGTTGAGAGAAATCTAGGTTGTTTTCCATTTCTGGCTATTGTGTATAAAGCCACAGTGAACATGGCTGAGCAAGAGTCCTTGTGGTTGGATGGGGCAAATTTTGAGTATTTGCCCAGAAGTAGTATAGCTGGATCTTCAGAAAGATAGAGTCCCAATTTTCTGAGGAACTGCCATGTTGATTTCCAAAGTAGCCATGGAAGTTTGAGCTCCCACCAGCAGTGGAGGAGGGTCCGCGTTGCTCTGCATCCTCTCAGGTATGAGCTGTCACTTGAGTTTTTGATCTCAGCCATTATGACATGTGTAAGATAGAATCTCAAAGTCATTCTGCTTTGCGTTTCCCTGACGGCTGTGATGTTGAACATTTCTTTAAGTGTTTGTCAGCCGTTTGCGATTCCTCTGATGAGAACTCTCTGTTTAGCTCTGTATCCCCATTTTTAATTGGATTATTTGGGTTTTTGATATTTAATTTATTTAATCCTTTATATATTCTTGGATATTAGACCTCTGTTGGGTGTGGAGTTGGTTAAGATGTTTTCCCATTCTGTAGGCTGCCTTTTCGTCCATATGACAATATGCCTTCCAGAGGCTTTTCAGTTTCTCTAAGTCCCATTTTGTTAATTGTTGTTCTTAGCTCCTGTTTTATAGGTGTTTTGTTCAAACAGTTGTCGCCTATGCCAGTGCATTTAATGTCATTGCCCCCATTCTCTTCTCTTAGGCTCAGTGTATCTGACTTCATGTTGAAGCCTTAGATCCACTTGGACGTGAGTTTTGTGCTGGATGGTTAATGGATAAGGACCAAGTTGCACATAGCAACTTGCACATAGCAGTTTGACCAGCACATCATGTTAAAGTTGCTTTCTTTTTTCCAGTGTGTATTTGTCAAAAAACTGGTATCCATAGATGTGTGAATTTATGTTTGGGTCTTCAATTAGATTGACTTGATCAATGTGTCTGGCTTCATGCCACTGCCATTCAGGTTTTAGTGCTCTGTAGTACAACTTGAAATCAGGGATGGTGAGACCTTCAGCAGCTCTTTTATTGTTCAGAATTGCTTTTGCTCCCCTAGGCTTTTTTTTTTCATATAAAATTGTAATGGGATTTTTATAATATGCCTATAAAGTTAAGGAATTCATCAGGTTAAAAAGTTAAAATTTTAATCATTAAGAATTGTATAGTGAATTGTAATAAAACATTATATCCCTTATAGGAATTAGAAAATCTGTTTTGATGAGGAAAATGTTCTGCAGAAACATATGGCGATCTCCTAAGGAAATCAGGAATTATATGTTTTATATTCTTGCTATTCATAGTGGCAGAGAGGCTTCAGAACTATACCTAGTAAATGTTGAGTTAAAGGAAGTCTGAGCTTTAAAAATGCCTTTTTCTAAATATTGAATTGGAGGTTTGTTGCCGATAAAGGAGTTCTACAACCCAACCTACGAGGAGTTAGTGAATTGATGTATGAGTTTTTCATTGTCTCTCTACACAATCTTCCTTGTTGAATGTTTGTTTCAAAGAACTAATGTGCAAAGCTGAGTTTGTTGTAGGGAATGCAGTCAAGGAGGACTTGTCAGCCTGCTGAGGTCTGCCACTAGGCTAACAGAGTGCACCTCACTTGGTGCCCCGGAATCTGCATTTATCTACTTGTGGCTGAAACAGTCACTTCTTCTTTTTTTTTTCCCCATCTTTATTAACTTGAGTATTTCTTATTTACATTTCAATTGTTATTCCCTTTCCCAGTTTCCAGGCCAACATCCCCCTCCCCCCTCCCCCTCCCCTTCTTTATGGGTGTTCCCCTCCCCTCCCTTGACGCCCTACCCCCAACAATCACGTTCACTGGGGGTTCAGTCTTAGCAAGACCAAGGGCTTCCCCTTCCACTGGTGCTCTTACTAGGATATTCATTGCTACCTATGAGGTTGGAGCCCAGGGTCAGTCCATGTATAGTCTTTGGGTAGTGGCTTAGTCCCTGGAAGCTCTGGTTGGTTGGCATTGTTGTTCTTATGGGGTCTCAAGCCCCTTCAGGCTCTTTCAGTCTTTTCTAAGATTCCTTCAACTGGGGTCCCATTCTCAGTTCAGTGGTTTGCTGCTGGCATTCGCCTATGTATTTGCTGTATTCTGGCTGTGTCTCTCGGGAGAGATCTACATCCAGTTCCTGTCGGCCTGTACTTCTTTGCTTCATCCATCTTATCTAGTTTGGTGGCTATATATGTATGGGCCACATGTGTGGCAGGTTCTGAATGGGTGTTCCTTCTGCCTCTGTTCTAAATTTTGCCTCCCTATTCCCTCCCAAGGGTATTCTTGTTCTCCTTTTAAAGAAGGAGTGAAGCATTCGCACTTTGGTCATCCTTCTTGAGTTTCATGTGTTCTGTGCATCTAGGGTAACTCGAGCATTTGGGCTAATATCCACTTATCAATGAGTGCATACCATGTGTGTGTAATACAGCATCTTCAAGGGTTTAAATACTAGAAGTACCAGATGACCTCTATCAAGACTGTTTTTAATCAAGATTTCCTTTTGTTTAAATAATTGTAGCCCTGTGGTCTTCTTTATTAGATTATCTTCCGTATCTCAGAATCCTACTAACCCAGTCGTGTACATAGTTAGACCAGTTCGTAAAGTTCAGGTGTGTATAAGCATCAGCGAGCACTAACATTTAGTTTGCCTTGAACATCTCCCCATAAACTCAGTTCATAGTGGGATCTTCATCATTGACTGCCTCACCTTTGACATACTAATCCGTTAACTTAGTGTCTACTTAGCTCAAACAAGTAATGCATATGTGATGTTTAAACACTATTAGTATACGTTTTATATTTTACAATAAATTCTGTATGTGTGAGGATAGTATGCTTCAGACACTATCACTCAATTTCTGAGAATAAGAGATGAGTTTTTCTTATATCCCCCCACCTTTTTTTTAGTAATATGTCATCTAGGCATCGGTCCTAATTCACTGCAGAAAGATTCTGTGGCAGAGATGTACCACTCGATGTAGACCCAGGTAATAAGCTGGGGTTTGCCTTTGCGTCCTCGTATTGAGCACAGTGAGATTATGGCACACAAAGCCTTGCAGAAATCAGGCAGGCCTCAGCCTCAGACACAGCTATGCCTTCTTTTCCTCCCTGCCAAGTAATTATTTCTAAGAGGGATAGGCACGTTTGGTGCTCACATGCTACTTTTAGCAGTTTCAGAAACATCTGAAGTCAGCACTAGACTTTGCCTGCTTTCCACTTCCCTTTAAATGTGAGGTGTTTGCCCCCCTTAGCTGTTGCTAACATAACCCCTGATTGTTTAGATTCACTTGAATGAATTTACAAAGATACCGATAATCAGAGAAGCCAGAAGTATGTCCAAAGGAATGGACATGTGTGCATTAGAGCATCACCATCCTCTTTTTTTATTTTTATTTTACTGTTTTGTATCAGTTATTTATTTACATTTCAAATGTTACCCCCTTCCCAGTTTCCCCTCTACAAGCCCCCATTCTGTCCTTCCTCCCCCTGCTTCTACGAGGGTGCTTCCCCTCCCGCCCATTCATTCCTGCCTCAGCGGCCTAGTATTCCCTATCCTGGGTCATCAAGCCTCTACATGACCAAGGGCCACCCCTCCCATTGATGCCAGATAAGTCCATCCTCTACTACACATGCAGCTGGAGCCATGGGTACCCCCTGTGTACTCTTTGGTTGGTGGTTTAGTCCCTGGGAGCACTGGAGTATCTGGTTGGTTGATATTGTTCTTCCTATAGGGTTGCAAACACCTTCAGTTCCTGCAGTCCTTGCCCTAACTTCCCCATTGGGGTTCCTGGGCTCAGTCCAATGCTTGGCTGTGTACACTGCATCAGTATTAGTCTGGCTCTGGCAGAGCCTCTCTGGGGACAGTTATACTGGACTCCTGTCAGTAAGCAGTTCTTGGCATCAGCAATAGTGTCTGGCTCTGGTGTCAGCAGATGGGATGGATCCCTAGGTGGGGCAGCCTCTGGATGGCCTTTCCTTCAGATTCTGCTCCACCCTTTGTCCCTGCATTTCCTTTTGTCAGGAGGAATTCTGGATTAATATTTTTTGAGGTGGGTGGCCCCATCCCTCAACGGCTGTGCCTATCGACTGGATGTGGTCTCTACTGGTTCTTTCTCCCCTTTGTTGGGTGTTTTGGCTAAAGTCCTCCCTGTTGGGTCCTGGGAACCTCTTGGGTCTCTAGCATCTGGGACTTTCTAGTGGCTACCCCCAGCACCCTCTCCCCCACTGCTACACACCTATTTGACCCTCTGTACTTCTCCGCCATCTTCTCCCATATCTGAACTGGCCCCTTTTTACCTCCCCATCCTGTTTCCCTCCCAGATCCCTCTCTCCCTCTACTTCCCAGAGATTATTCTCTTCCCTGTACCAAGTAGTACTGTAGCACCCACATTTTGGTGTTGTCTTCTTTCTTCTTGGGTTTCATATTGTCTGTGAGTTGTATCGTGGGTGCTCTGAGCTTTTTTTTTTTTTTTTTGGCTAATATCCACTTATCAGTGAGTGCATACCATGTATGTTCTTTTGTGTTAGTTACCTCACTCAGGATGATATTTTCAAGTTCTATCTATTTGCCTGTGAATTTCATGAAACGTCTGTTTTTATTAGCTGAGTAGTACTCCTTTGTGTAGATGTACCATATTTTCTGTATCCATTCCTCTGTTGAGGGACATCTGGGTTCTTTCCAGCTTCAGGCTATTATAAATAAGGCTGCTCTGAACATAGTGGAGCATGTATCCTTGTTCTATGTTGGTGCAACTTTTGGGTGTATGCCCAGGAGAGGTAAAGCTAGATCCTCAGGTAGAACTATTTCCAATTTTCTGAGGAACCTCCAGACTGATTTCCAGAGTGGTTGTACCAGCTTGCAAGCCCACCAGCAATGGAGGAGTGTTCCTCTTTCTCCACATCCTTGTCAGCATCTGCTCTCACCTGAATTTTTTTTTTTTTATCTAGCTATTCTGACTGGTGTGAGGTGAAATCTCAGGGTTTTTTTTTTTAATTTGCATTTCCCCGATGACTAAGGATGTTTAACATTTCTTTAAGTGCTTCTCAGCCATTCGAGATTCCTTAATTGAGAGTTCTCTGTTTAGCTTTATACCCCATTTTTAATAGTGTTATTTGGTTATCTGAAGTCTAACTTCTTGATTTCTTACTATATTTTGTGTATTAGCCCTGTATCTGTTGTAGGATTGATAAAGATCTTTTCCCAATCTGTTGGTTGCTGTTTTGTCCTAATGACAGTGCCCTTTGCCTTACAGAAGCCTTGCAGTTTTATGAGGTCCCATTTCTCAATTCTTGATCTTAGAACATAAACCATTGGTGTTCTGTTCAGGAAATTTTCTCCAGTGCCCAGGTGTTCGAGGCTCTTCCCCACTTTCTCTTCTATTGGCGTTAGTGTATCTGGTCTTACGTGAGGTCCTTGATCCACTTGAATTTGAGCTTTGTACAAAGAGATGAGTGGATCGATTTGCATTCTTCTACATGCTGACCTCCAGTTGAACCAGCACCATTGTGGAAAATGCTGTCATTCTTCCAGTGGACTGGGCCTTTAAGCAGTAGGGCAGAGACAACATGGAAAAGGAGTTGGAAAAGTTTAGAAAATGAAGCCTTTGGGGAAAAGCTGAAGGTGCCATTATTTGTCTCTGAAGAAAGAAAGCCACATATTTTTTTCATGTGAAGTTGGATCGTGATAGCACATGTTTTGTATATTCCCCAGGGAGCAAGCAAGGAAATGAACGTAAGCTGTGTTCTTCATGCATTTGCACTGAGTATGAATGGACTTTTATGATTTTAAATCATATTCGTGTGGAATGAGTTTTCCTTCGGAAAAGTTGCGACTTCCCTTCACTCGAAACCGTCTAACTATAACTGGTTTTCATCGCAGAACCCTAGGAGCTGGGTCGTGCTCCCACCAGCAGGCCGGTGCTGGCTGACCTTCACAAACCCTTTCTTGCTCAGTGAGCCTTCTTTTCACAAGTTTCATTTCACATCTGGAGCTGCATCTCGTTGGGCTCATTCTTGTGTCTCCTCGGCCTGTCATTTAAAGTAGCGTTAACATTCCATCACAAATCTGCTAATGGAAAAGTGACCAGGCAGTCTGGTGTGCTATTCTCAGTGTAAAAAAATAAAGTGTAGCATCATTGCTAAAATATAAATACTTCATGTGGCATGTCAGCATTTCACAAAGAAACGAGATGCTGGATAGCTCTTTTTTTAAAAGATAGCCTTTATTTTCATTTTACCTCCAGGATTTTGGCAGAACATATTTTTTTTTTTTTCTTTTTGCTGTGTTCTTGGTTTTATTTTGCCTATGAATCATTTCTTGCTAGGTAGTTCTTCTGGCTAAGTAATTCTGTAACTAGAGGCATTCTTTTTTTTTCACAACAGTGTTATAAAAACAATAACTACTAAACAGGGCATATCAGCTACCTAAAAGGACAGATGCTCTCTGGGAACTTGACCTCCTTACATTCGAGATGAACTGAATCTTAAACCCAAACGAATAGCGAGTATTTCCCCAACTCTGCCTGCCCATTTGGGCAAGAGTGTCCCACTTCACTTCACCTACTGCTTCAGTGGGAATCAGAAATAGAGAGAGTAAATTAATATAAATTTTGGCTCCCGATTTTATATTTACTTTTTTCTCCCATTCAACGAGTATCTTGGTGATGATGTGGAGCTTATCGGGATGAATGCAGGGTGAGCGCAGAGTGCTTCCGGTAGTGTTGGGTACCTACACAGTGAGACCCTAAAGATGATGGTAACTGTTTCTAGGTCTCAGTGAGAACAGTCAAGCAGTTACCACTCTTCCACTGTTCACTAGGCACATTGTTCAAAATATGAAAATGTCCTTTTTCTTCTCCCAGGAGACACAAGTTTCTGTAAAGGTTGGTGACTGGGAGTAATGAATTTTGAAGAAAGAAGGGTCCTAGAAATGGTATTTTCTCAGAGCCTAATGCAGTAAGATCACTGGCTTCTGATGGTCCGCATTTGTGTTTTTGCTCTAGGATCTATGTAGGCATCTGGAGTAGGACATTTGAAATGGTTCCTGATGTAGGTAACTGGTATCATCTTTTTTTGGGTGCATATTCTGTTCTTTAATTGCACTCTGAGACCTGTGGCACACCTGTGGCAGCTGTGGGGTTCCCCAGTCCCAACCATGTGGTGTAGTCATGGGGTCCCTGATAGGGAACTGTTCTTCAGATCAGGCAAAGAGTCACAAAGAAATGAATATGGTTAGGAACAGTTGAAAGGGATGGAAGGGAAGAATTATGGGAATCTGGGGCCCTAGGTCCACACTGAGAGTCCAAGTCCTGAACGGATCAAACTGCAGTGTTTCACAAAAGACATGTGACAGGTTGGATAGTTAATCATTGGGCCTGAATGAAACCTTCAGACTCTTAAAGCATCCATGTTGGTGATTTTCCTTTTAGGAGATAAACGGATGCATCCTTCTTACAGAGGCGCTAGCTATAGGCAGGGGACTTTCGTGTGTTTACTATAACAAATACTGCGGTGCTATTGAAGGAAAGGACAGACATTGCACTGTGAATATGTACAAACTGATACTAATATTTTGAATGTTTGACTTTAGGATGAGTCACACTGAATCTTGATTTTGTTTAACCTGTGTGTCAACTCCAATCCCATCAAATCATATGTGATTTTTGGAACAATCATATTTCTACAGTTATTTTCAGAAAATTTATCGCTTCTTGGCCTTTTGGCTAAGATCAAGCGCAGAAAAGTTGAGCATGACAGTTTACACCTGTAATCCTAGCACTTGAGAGGCTATGGTTGGAGGATTAAAAGTTCAAGGTCATCTTTGCCTTGCGAAGTCAACCTGGGCTACACGAGACATTTTTCAAAAACTACAAGAAGTTATCTTCACTTTTGTTATCTGCTGAACCTTAAAGTCCTGGGATGGAAATGCAGGATTACAAATTAATCTTCTCTGTGTAATACTCTACCAGTAACCCATCCATCTGTCTGTCTGTCTATCTTTCTGTCTTAGTGAGGGTTTCTATTGCTATGAAGAGACTACAGAATAGTGACTACTATTATAAAAGACAGTATTTAGCTGACATGGTCTTAAAGGTCATTATTATCATGGCAGGAAGCATGGCAGTGTGCAAGGAGGCATAAGGCTGTAGTGGGAGCTGAGAGCTCTACCTCTTAATCCATAGACAGCAAAAGCAGACTGTGTGTCACACTGGGCACAGCTAGAGCATAGGAGACCTCAAAGCCACCCCCCCACCCAATGACACACTTCAACAAAGCCACACACCTACTCCAACTAGGCTATACTTCCTCATAGGGCCACTCCTTAATGGCCAAGAATTCGAACATGAGTCTATAGGGGCCATTTCTACTCACACCACCACACTGTGTCTGTCTGTCTGTCTGTCTGTAGGTCTACCTAACTGCCTACCTCTATCTATACTCACTCACATCTATCCCTGTCATTGCCTGAGTTATTTCTCCATTTTCTCAAGCAGATTCATAGTGCTTTACTATTCAACCTTCAGGTTCATAAGTTCATAAGGTCTATAATTGCTTTTCTTTGTGACTTATTTTTCTTTAGAGTGTGTGACCCAGGGTGTCTCACAGCTCACATGTTATATAAGAGGTGCATGGTGATGTCACAAACAAGGGATAATGAATAGCTGTTCCTGGTTCTGTGTCATAACTGAAGTCATCTCAGAACACATGGTGCTGTGGTAGAGTAGGAAAGGAACTTGCCGTTGACGGCAGTGCGACCTCACAGCTAATATGAACATGATCTTTGCTCTTCTGCAGCTCTGCATGGAAGGGTGTCTGGTTTAAGTATCTGCACGTGGATGGAGGGAAGAAAGAGGAAAATATCCTTCTTTGAAATGCTTAGCATTCTGTGGGGTGTAGACCTTTGCCATACCTGTAGCATTTCCTAGAGGCATATGGAGTCAGCTTCATTTGCCTGTGCTTGGTATTGACTGTGCCCAGACAGTAAAAGCTGGATTAGCTATGTGTGGAGGAAAAGAAGTCTAAACTTTGGACAGTTTATGGTTCTCATCCCTATTACATTCAATGCTCCCTTTCTTATAAATAATCTTTGCCCTACGTAGTATTTTAAATCAGAAATATATAGATGACCCATCTGTCTTAGTGTATTAGAAAAAGAAAAAAAAATTATGTTTTTCAGTATGCAAATGCTTTTGTCACTTTAATTATAAAGCCAATAGTATTTCATTGTGGCTTCCAGGGTTGCCATCTGTGTGCCACCAAGAGTTTGATTTGTGGACATAACTTATCTAGGATTTTCAAAGGATGCAGTTATAGTCTTCATTGTCTAGTAGTTACATAACGAAGTAATATGCATATGAAAACCAGGTAAGAGATCCGTGTTCACATTGAAAATGAAGCTAATGCCATGACCATTTTCCCCCAAGTAGAATACTCAGAGTATTTGAAAAATGTGTACAAGACACGGCCACTACTTCGTTGAGCATGCGTTCAGCATGCAGTGAGAGGTTCTATCTACTGGGTCGTGTGTCCTGCCGTTCCGGTAACAGAAGGTGCTCTTACTCATAAATGTCTCCATTGCACTGCCTTGCTGGGGCCTCCACAGTCAGCCAAGCCTTGTGATAGAGACCTTACATGCACGTGCACATTTGGAAGGTGTGGTGGAAACCCCTATGTGGATCTAAGTCTCCTTTCAATGATGTACTGGGTTATTTTATGAGATTACTGTCAAATTTGTTCGAAACAAGGGGTGATATATGGTGATGATACCCGGAACCACCAGGATCACTCACATGAAAATATACACAATAAAAAATTACCATTTAAACTTTTTGGTATAGAATTCAGTGAAATTAAATGTGATCTGTTTACATATCATCAGTGTCTACAGTCTAGACTTCAGCCCTTGATGAAACCCATTCCTGCTTCCTCCAGCTCCCGAAAACACTGTTTTTACTCTGCTTTGTTGACTTTGCCTGTCCTATAAGAAAGTCATAACAGAGGGCTCATAAAAAATACAGTTCATGTTTTTAATTCATGTGCATTTGCGTATATGTGGTTGTGTGTGTTCATGCCCCTAGATGTCAGGAAGATGTTTGAGATCCTCAGAGCTGGAGTTGCAGTATGTTGAGTTGCGCCACCTGGGTGCTGTGAACTAAACTCTGGTCCACTGCCAAGAGCACTAAATGTTCTTAGCATTGAGCCATCTCTCCAGCAGCGCCTGTAAAATCTTCCTCCTTGTCTAGCCTATTTTACATAGCATGTTTTCAAGGTTCATCTACATTGGTAGATGCTTCTAAACTTCCTTTCCTTATAAGGTTGATTAATAACTCAGTATTTATGTATATCACATTGATTTACTCATTAAACTCATGTACAGTTGAGTTGCTACACTGTTTGGCTGTTAGGAATGCTGCAGTGAACATTAGTGGAGGGATGTCTCTTTGAGACTCTGGTTTTGGGGTGTGTGTGTGTCTATAACTAAAATTTCTGGATCATATGGTAATTCTACTTTAAATACACTTTTAATATTTTAAGTCATTGTCTTAGTCAGGGTTTCTATTCTTGCACAAACATCATGACCAAGAAGCAAGCCAGTAGGAAACATCCCTCCATGGCCTCAGCATCAGCTCTTGCTTTCTGACCTGCTTGAGTTCCAGTCCTGACTTCCTTTGGTGATGAAACAGCAACGTGGAAGTAAACTGAATAAACCCTTTCCTCCCCAACTGACTTCTTGGTCATGGTGTTTGTACAGGAATAGAAACCCTGACTAAGACAATTTGAGCTAGAAGAGCTATTGGAATGTTAAAAACTTCTTTAGGAGCTTGGAAGATAATGTTGAGAATTGTGTAGGAATAGAAACTCTGACTAAGACAAATTGGTACCAGGAGTGGGGTATTCCTGTGACAACATGACCATGTTTTGGGAAGGACTGTGGAAGGACTTTGGAATGACTTTGGAACTTTGAGCTAGAAGAACTATTGGGATGTTAAGAACTTCTGTAGGAGCTTGGAAGATAATATTGAGAATTGTGCAGGAATAGAAACCCTGCTGTTTGCTGTAACATCTGTAACAGCTTCACATTCCCACCCTCAGTGTACAAAGTTTTGATTTTTTTCTATGACCTTTCCTGCCTTTTTATAACATAGGCAATATCATTAGTTATATTATAGTGTTATTATTAACATTTTCTACATATTATATGTAATATAAATTGTAAACATATCATATATAACCATTATTTATAACCATTATTTATTATTTTATACTAAATACTATTTTAGTATTTTATACTAAAGTATAAGAGAGTGTGTGTGTGTGTGTGTGTGTGTTTGTGTGTATGTATGTATGAATTGGTAGTTCATGTTGGTTTTGATTTGCTAAGAAAATAAAATCAGTACCATTTCCAGCCCGATGCACAGCCTTTTACACAGTGTTGTTTGTGTATGCATATGTTCATAAAGTATATTTAATCTGTCTGTATATATATACGTATATATACATATACATGTATATATACAGATGTTCATGCTTTTGGGTATTATTTTGTACAGTTTTTGTGTTGACTATCAAGCTATCAAATTCAATGCATTTAAAAATATATTGCATATATAGATCTTCATATAATCTCTATTCTAAATATTTTGGCTGACTCTATGTCTTTGCAGTTAAAACGTATAAATGTGTTAGGACCAATTGCTAAAAAGGACCCTGTAGTTTGCGTTTAGGATGGAAGCCTGCGGTGCCTGTGCTCTCCAGAAGCAAGCAGGCTTCCTGTTCACGTTCCAGCACATTCCAGCAATCTGGCTCACTGGCTCTCTGTTCTCACTGAAGTATAATTTGCAGAGAAATTTTCACAATAGATGACTTTGTGTAGCTGTCATTTAATGGGCACAGAGCCTGCGCATTTCCTCGGCTGTCAGCTCCTGTGATTTCTGTTCCATTTCCTGTTTTCTCCTTCTTCTGTATTGATGCATTGGTCTCGTCTCACCTATTCTAAATTTAAGTGAGATTTTCTCATTCTGTCTTTTCTGTTCTTTTGTCCTTTATTTCATTTTCCACTTGGATTTTGCAATATTTTTAAATGATGGCGGCTCTTTTCCACTCTAAATGGTGACTGGATTCAAGTCAGCCAGAGATGGCATTTTGGGAGGATTGCGTATCTCACATATGAATGGCGCTTGCCCACAGTGGCCTCCCTGCCTCCTGTAATAAAGCTAGATCAGAACATTTTGTTGTTGTTCTTTTTTGTGGTCCTGAGGTTTGATCCTGGGGTCTCGTGCGTGCTACAGAAGCATTCTGCTATTGAACTGCGTTGCTGCCCACTGCTACATTTTACTTCCGGCCTTGGGTCTTACTGGCCTTGACCTCACTGTGACTCAGGCAGGCCTCTAGCTTGCAACCTTCTTGCCCCAGTCTTCCAAGGAGCTGGGATTACAAACTTGTTCTCCTAAGCCTGGATTTGTCATTTCTACTCGTTTGCCCAAGTCTCTGGGAGATTGTCAGAGCTGGTGAGCCACAGACTAAAATTTCCTGCCAAGGAATATTTTACTAGTATCGTGTTAGAGTAAAGGAATATAAACGTATCATATGCTCATCAAATAGCACCCACCTACTTGGTATAAAGTCTTGGGAATGTCTATTTTATATAAAATTACCAGGTTTGAGCAAACTGTCTGGTTAGAAATGCTGCACAGTGAAAGGAGTTGGGTGAAGAAAAGGTTGTGTGTAGGAGAGGCTTGGTCTTATGTGAGCAAGGGACAAGATGTTAGTGTTTCAAGAAGATTTCATTAAAAGAACAACACTGAAATAACTATTCAGGGTTTTGAATATAATCCTTCCTTTACTTCATGAGTTACTTTTATTGTCATTTGACAGATTACCTTACAGAGGCAGCAGAAGGGGGAAGAGAGTTATTTTAACTTAGTTTTGGGGGTTTCTGTCTACTGTGGCAGGAAGGTATGGTAAGAGGGGACATAGAGGAAAAGCAGCTGTATATATTGGGACTGAGCAAGAAGCCAAGGGTCTGCCTCCCACCTCTGCCACCATGCCTCCCTTATCAAAGGAGCACCAATAACTAAAAAACCAAGTGTTCAAATACATGAGTGAATGGAGACATGCCACATTTAACCCACCATGATTCTTTTATGGTCAGTTATTAAGTTTCATGATCTGTAATACGAGGTTTGAAGTTCCATTTGCCAGCCATAGGTTCTATTTATTTAAAGTGTACAGTTTGATATTTTTCTGAGTCCATTTAAAATATCTCAGAGCTATCACCATAAGTCCGTTTCAAATGATTTTAACTACTCCTAAAAGCAAGAAAATGCTTTCCCTAAGGAAGCTATTCTTTTACTTTTCTGTCTTTATGAATTCATTGTGCGCCGTACTTGTGACCTTTGTTTTTGGTCTCCTCCAGCTAGCGTAACGTTGAAGCCCTTGCTCAACATTGCAGTGAGAGCCAATGTGAACCTCACTGCTGTGAGTGTCCATGCAGTTCTGCTGCAAGGATAAGTTTTATTTTGTTCACCAGGGATCAGCATTTGGATTGGTAACAGTTTTGTGCTGTCAGTGGTGCTTCTGTGAACACCCATGTATAACGGTTTGGGCAGAGATCTTTTTCAGTTCTTTTGGACGGGTATGTTTGGGAGTATCAGTCAAATGGTAACTGTCTGACTCCCCCCCCCCCCATATAGCAGTGTTTTCCCAAACCACTGTATGGTTCACGTTCTGACCAGAACTCTGTGAGACTCCACAGGTCCCAAATCCTCACCTTCATTTTTAAGTCTTTATTCTCACAGTCCTAGTAGTGTCTTTTTGTTGTTCTGCTATTGGTTTCTCCCGTAAATAATGGTGTTGAGTATCTTTTAAAACCAATCAACATTATTAACTGTTGAAAGTTAACTCTACTAAATCTCCAATGGAAGCATTAGCCTGACACTTACATCTATAAACGAGGATAGATGAAGGCATTCAGAGCACATTTTATTAACTCTGACATATACATCTTTCACATGTAACAACACCATCATATTTCACTGTTATAGCTGCAGGAAAGGCATTATTCAAATAAATATACATTTTTAAAGTTAAGAAGTATGTTGTTTTATATTAACAACTAGTAAAACAAGACATAAAAATGTTCTCAAATTAAGACTTCCCTTATTACCAGATTAAGATTTTTTAAATAACTTTTGTATAGAGTGTCCTTAGTGAATGGCCTACTGTGGTCTACCATGTTATGACCCATCCTTATTAATTTGATACAATATTTATCCTCATTCTAAGAAAAAAAACTGAAGAAAATGTTTAAAAAGAAAGGAAAAGGAAAAAAAAAAGCCAGAAGAGTCCACAAACTCCATTATTTCCTCACAAAGAGAAACATCAAATTCTGCTTAAGTATTCAGAACTTTGGCTTGTGCTTTTACCTTGACTTTAGATCACCGTGTCTATGGCGTGAGGGTCCTAGGGAAAGCCACATTGTCATTTATCATCCCTAGGCTCCCTCTCATGTGGGGAGACAGAGGATGAGAAAGAACAGTAACGCCAATCTTTTATTGATTTCTGTTGTACTTGGATATGGTACAGACAGGCCTTGCCATGGCTACAATATAAGAACAATGTGGCGGTTTCATCAGTGTTTCTATGCAACTTAGCATTTTAAAATCATTTTCTGTGTCGGGGAGGACAAATAAAGTCCTCGCTTTCCAGGAGTGCCAGCTAGTGCATAGACTTCTCCTAGTTCCTTCAGATCCACATATTGATGGCATCTAGTGACACTTTGAAGAGTAATGGACTCGGGTGGGGAGGGGGGATGACAAGCCTAGTGGCGAGTGATGATAGAGTTTTAGGTGTTCTGACTCAGATAACTAATGGATTTCTCTTTCTGCTGCCCTGGTTGCCACCCTGTAACTGCCACTAATCATTCATTCTGGCCTCTGGAGTGTCAACACGGGGTAAAATCTCCTGCGTGAGGATCTTTGACTCCTTATTGGATGTCTTCTCTACCCCTCGACTTTCTCCCCCCTTAACGTCTCCTCCCTCATCAACCTTTCAAATGAATACGCCTTGTCTTTTTCGGAACCATCTCCTGGATATAATCTTTTTTCTCAGGGTCCTTCCGGGAAGGATGGTTTTGAAGCACAGTGGTTGAAATGGCAGTGGACTAATGGGACTCGAAGTATGGCAGAAGACCTTGTATTTGTGTGTCTGCAAACTTAAGTTATGTTAACTTCTTTGTCATCCTTTATTGTCACGGCTTATTTTTCATTGATTTAAATTCTCACAGTGAGTGGCTACATGTGTTTTTGATTCCTACTAATAGCAGGTGTTAGGAACTTAAGAAAAGCCGTCATGTCTGCTAATTGCTTCCTCTCCTTACCACTCAGTGGGAAGTGTTTCCTGCCACCTGTGCTCCCCCTTAGAGGAAGAAGCACAAGTTCTTATCCTGTGGACTGTTTCCTTTGCGTCTCCCAGTGTTCCCATCAAGTGGTAGCTATATAACTCACAAGTCTGAATCAGTGCAGAGGTACTCTGATAGTTCCTTACATGGTTGCTTTCCCCTGCAGTTTGGATTGGGGATTAGAGTTGGAATTCTACTCTTTATTCCTTTGATATTTTTTTCCAAGTATGGTTGCCAATAGAAGTAGCTAGGGTGTTCTGCCTGTGTGGACTAGGTAATTTTAAAGATTTACGTGGCTTTGGGTGGCTAGAAATATGTAAGAGGTGAGTTTAGAAGACTTTGGATCCAGTTTTGGAATGCTTCCGCACCGTGCTTAGAAGGTGACAGTTAAGAATTTGTACAATCTCTCCCATTCTAGAATAGTTTTGATGGAAATTGATGCAACTAAGTTTTGAATAGATATGCTGGGAGGAATCTCTCTGTGATCAGAATTAGGGAGGCAAAACCAATTTCTGTTAATGGGAAATTCCAAAACCAAAATCCAAATCATAAACATACCTTTCATGTCCTCTCTTACTTGAAAACTTGTGAAAATTCTCTTACCTAGCTATATTCTACAGGGGAAGGGCATTATTTTTCTCAGTATTATTCGTTGCTTATTGCTTAGAGTTTTCCTTTTTTTCTAAATCCAAGATGGATTCTTTCTTTCTTTCTTCCTTTCTTTCTTCCTTCCTTTCTTTCTTTCTTTCTTTCTTTCTTTCTTTCTTTCTTTCTTTCTTTCTTTCTTTTGACATGGTTAAAAACAAAATGGCAGAAAGCAATCTGAATGCAGAGTCCTTCAGAAGTTAAGTTCCATGCTTCACCAATGTGAATGCTCAACCCTTAGTGAATTCATAGCTTTAAAAAAAAAAAAACATTACTTTCCTTAGTCCTCATTTTCTAAAAGCATTCAACTTTAATTATAGGAAGAAATCATAAAGTATAAGAGGAAAACAACAACAGTAAAATCAGACATAGAACCTTCACCCCTGCATTCCAGTGTCCTTGGTACAGGTGCTAAAGGACTAATGTACTAAAGGACTGTACTAAAGGAGAAATGTAAACACCAACCCAGCCACAAACTCTTTGATCTCTAGTGCTGTCCCGCCTCCAAGACAGGCTATTGCAGTGGGGACAGAAAGCTTGTGGGCATAACCAACCAATACCTGATTTGACTGACAGCCCGCCCCACAAGATGGAATCCATATTGGACACTGCATCAACTGCTGTATTCTGCATATATTGGATTGCATAATTCTTAGTGTAACAATGAGACAGAGGGGAAGGGGGAGCGTGAGGTTACACACACCTAAGACTTTGGTTACCCACTATAGCTAGTGGTCATTAGCTGTTTTGTGATCACCACACACCTAGTGAATATATTTTTGAGTCTTAGTTGAAGCCAAGGGCAGTTGGAACAACATGTAGCCATGGAGATGCCATAAGAAGCGATGGGAACTTTGGGGTTTTTGCTTTTGTTAGGAAAGGGCATTTGTTTCATTTCATCTCCTTGCTTCTTTCCACCCATCGCAAAGCTCACATAGGGATGGCGTCAACTCACAATTGAGATGGGAGCCACCTCATGAAGAAGGCAGAGCGAAAGTGTGACACCCAGGACTCTTTCTAAATATCCTTCAAAAGTCTATTACTTTTATCTTAATAACTAGAATTACAGAAGTCAATTTGCATTATAACTTTCATGTAGAAGAAAATAGCACCCGAATTTAGTTTATAATCAGATTGTCACCTGCTGATTAGTAGGGGAAAAAAACCTGAAAGAAATGTTTAAAATGAATTACCTTGGTAAAGCCCAGTCATGTGAACAGTCGGTGTGATGTTGCAGTAAAAACCATTCCGTTTTGTGTTACCCCCCACCCCCACTCCATCACTGATGTGGAGGACAGGGATGGTTTTGAAGGGAGAAAAAGAAGGAAGAAAAAGGTAGTGGCTTGAGGGTTTTTTCCCCCCAGCAAGGATAACCTCCACCTAATACGTGGTACACATGGCCTCCTCTCGTCTTGGTGGGTGTCTAAGGTCTCTGGTGCTGTGGCATAAGCTTGCTCAGAGCCTGTCTGTCTTCACACCCTTGCCACCCCTCAGCTGCCCTGTCCAGCCTTGAGGTAGCTGTCCCTTCTACTGCTGTGTTGCACCATGTCCCAGCTCAGTGCTGTCAACACGGTTGTCACAGTTCCTGAGAGCTGCCTCGAATGGGAAAACGGAAGCCCGATCAAGGCTCTGGCACTCACCATGTCAGTTACTTTTTCTGGACCCAGTTTGTTAAAGGGCTCAGCTTGGGAACGAGGGTAGGGGGATAATGGAGTCAAGGATGATCATGAGGTTTTGAGAATAAAAGTAATTTTTTTTACAACGAGAGTGTGAGATGTCTGTCCTGGGTGCTGAGACGGGAAGGCAGGTAGATGCAAATGAGTTTAAAGAGGATGGTTTTATTCAATTTTAATCATGGGAGAGATGGGACTGGATTTTTCTAAATAAATTATATAATTTTGACTCAGTCTTATGTACAGTGTAAAAAGTGTGAAACTGCAGACGTTTGATGAGTAAAATAACATTACTCAGATATAAATACTGTTGCACTATATCTCCTTATAAGTCTCTTATTCCCTTATAAGTTTCTTATTGTCTGATACATATATCTATAAATAGTTTTCAATTTTCATGTTCATTGCTTTCTTTCAGTGAGTCCTTATCACTTTGCTGTTTATCATTTGTGTTGCTTTAAAATTATAAAAAATATAATGCTCTCTTTTACCCCTCACTAGGTCCAGCACTGCAGTGCCCACAAGATGTCTGGTAGACATCTTCTTCTCAGTCAGCAAAGCGTCTCACCCACTCTGCTCCATATCACATTGCCGATGGCTTCTCTCTGAGCCTGGCAGCAATCTCTCTACCTATCTAGTTCCCAAGGCAGGTTGCCACCATGTGAGAAATATACATCCCAACTCCACGGCAGCCCAGTGTCTCCAGCAACCACATACTCTCTTGAACTTAAATCGTCACATGAAAGAACACACAACACAGTAACCTCTGATCCAATTGATAAGATATAATTGCCCACGTAGATAACATACAGTTTGCCCATCTAGACACACAAAATCCTTAAGAGTATTTATAACAACCTGTAAATATGCAGAGAGGAGACTTAACATCCGCCTTCATGTTCTCTTGGCTGCCCCTCTCTACAGTCTCCTTCTCTCTCTAAAACTTTTCTCCCGCCCATCCTTCCTTTCTTGTCCAATGACAGGCCTTGTTCTATCTTGTACTTGCCTTTACCTGATGACATCATCCTACACCTTTGAATGTAATGCTGTATTCTTAACATCAAAGTCGTAACTATGATACATATGTATTGAATAAACATATCATTTGGAGTCCTTTAATACTCTTGGGAAGTAGGTGATATCTGTACTACCAAGGATGGTGTGGTGGTGGTGGTGGTGGTGGTGGTGGTGGTGATGATGATGATGATGATGAGTATTTTGCTTCTGCTTCCTCTTCTAAGATTTATTTTATGTGTCTGAGTGTTTACCTGTATATGTAGGCCTCATAGTGTGCCAGGTGCCTATGGCCCGAAGAGGATATCTTATTTCCTAGAACTGGAGTTACAGACAAATGTGAGCCTCCCATTGGATGCTGGGAAAGAACAAGATACTCTGAAGATGTAGCAAGTGCTTTTAACCATTGATCCACTTCTCCACCCCCACCCCACCCTCACCACAGGACTCCTTATCAGATGCTGGGCTTTGTTAATATTGGCAGTTTTTTATTAGCAGCTGATATTCCACTGCCTAGAAAAATGTCTATTTTGATCTTTGTCCATTAGGAATATTTCCTTATTATCTGGTTGTTTCATTTATCCTTTCAACATACAGAGCATTTGGCAAATTCTAGAACAAATGTCTGCCCGAAAGTCAAATTCTTGTATCAAAGAAACCTAAAGAAGATGCTGTGTCACCTCGAGATGTTCGACCTTACTGTCTGTCATCTAGAGACCCAGGCTCCTGCCACCTCATTGCTCCCTCCTCTGCAGGCATTGCCTTAATCCACACTGTAGACAATGTCTCTATGAATAGGCACTCTCACATGGAAGGACACATTTGCTCTTCCTGAATGTGACTAAATCTCTGGAGACAAGTGCGATGTGGTTCTATTTAACAGCAGGGGAGCACATGAAGGACACAGCGGCCAGCTCATGGCCATATGCCCAACTTTATGCTTTGCTAGGACCAAGTTTGGAGCCTTGTGCTTGCAAGGGAAGCATTCTACCCTGGACTACCCTTCCTGTCACACTACCCACCACTGTCTCAGTAGACTGGAGAAAGAAGGTCTTCCAGTAGGCCGCACAACACAGGCTACCAACAAACTCTTCTTCATTTCTCTCCCACAGTATTTGCCTCCTCCTGCAAACCACACATCTACTATATGTTCTTATATTTTGTGGCATGTTTCTTCTTCCCCTTTGACCTGTTGAATTACTGCTGCTGTGCGCTAAATACACCTGGATGGTTGGGATGTCATAGTGGTGAAAGCATGTGTTCTCTTTTTAGTCAGTTGGGCAAAGAAGGCATTAAATCACTGGGGTGACCCTGGGCGTGGAGCTTTCTGGGATACTGTTTTCATACAATCTTCATTTAATATTTGTTGACTTTCTGCTTCTCTGTTACTGGTAACAGCAACATGGGTCAGGATACCGGCGCCATAGAGGGTATTAAGTCTGTATTAGTAGTTACAAGATATTTCATAGCCTGATTTCATATTCTGGTTAAAACAGGAAGTCAAAGATGCAAGAGTCTCTTTTTATTAACTATTTACTTTTAATTGCATATATCATTACTATTATGTGGTTGGTATTGTTTTGTGCAAGATCTTGCTCTGTAGTCCAGAATGCTGAAATTGAAATTGTAAGTATGTCTCACCATGCGTACTTCCTTAATACTCTGTATGACTAAATAAGCATACCAAAGTGTCTTTGCTATGTCCCAAAGCATGATGGTTTTCCTAAGAAAGGCCTAACTACAGTTGGTTTGTGAAGTGGACTCACCCTGCTTTTCTTGGAGACCATTTTTACTCGCAAGGGCAACTAGTTATAGTTAGTCTGGGTTGGGAAACTGACACTTAGCCTTTCACTACAGGGGAAACAGCAAGTGGTGCAGTGAGCAGTAACATCTCGGTTTTTAAGGCAGAAAAATACTCATCACTGGCATTGGTCTTCCCACAGCATCATCTCTGATGAAATTATACACAATGGTAGAGGATTTAAAATTTGAATAATGAAACGGGTCAGCTATCTAATTCTGTGTAAACCAGAGATCCAGGTTTTATTAAAAAACATCCACCTTAAGATTACAAGATAAAGCAAAGAATTTTAATATACAAAAAATATGAGAAGCTCACAGAGATGGCTTCAGACTTTGTTCTAACAAACTATAAGAAGTTACCAAGGTAGATAAGACCTAAATACATTGTATTTGTATACAAAATACAAATAGATAAATAAAAGGAGAAACCATCCATTACAAAGTTTTGATACAGAATCAAAGACAACCAAGTGCTGTTAAAGTACCCTCCCCTTTTCTAACTGCACAAGTGTGTGAAAAATCAGCTTTCTTTGTATTCTTCAACCAAAATAATGTGTTAAATGCAGAAATGAGTTACGGGAATCCAGATCTTTAATTAAGCAATTTGCCAAAGGGTAAAACCATGGCTCAGTACATGACAGGAACATACTTTATAGACTATATTAGCATTTAGTAGCAAATTTGGGAAACAAGTTAGATTTACCCTTGGTGTCACAGCATAGTAATAGGCTCCCTCCTTTGCTGACATCACTCTTGGTTTATACGCTCAAGAGCTCCTCAAGCTAGGTGATGGATTAGTTGAATAGATTGAAAGAGCATCAACAGAACCAGATGTGGAGGCAGACAACTGCTTTTCCAGTCTATGGAAAGCAGAGGAAGAACGGTCAGCAGTCCAAGGTCAGCTGCGACTGTGTAGGGAGTGGGAGTCTGGGCTGTAGAGGAACCTTCTGAGCACCCACCCCCAGAGCTTAAACGCGGAGAAGCGAATCTTTTCATTCTCACAGTTTCTCGGGGACTGCTTTTGGTCTCAACCTTTTATGCTGGTTCTCGCCGTCATTTGACCATGCAAAATGGTTTCAGGGGATGAAGTTTTAATGCCATTCTTTTAGTACCTTGATATTTCAAGCTAAGTTTAATGTCAAGAAAATGTGAGGAACCTGATTTGCACCTGTAGCCTGGGGAGGGAGGTAATCCTATATCCAAAGAGATTATTTTTCTAAGGTGCACAAATGTATTTATATTTATCTGATGTTTGCTATGAGACCTACAAACATAAGGACTTTCACTCCTAGCAATATATACTGGCAGTCCAGCTGAAAATACACGAGCCTATATGTGTTGATCAGTGGTTAGGGGATTGACCACTGATCCAAATACAGTGCATGGTGTTTGATGCTTGTTTAAAAAAACCCACAAACACCAACTTGATAGAGTCTGATATTATCTGATTCTCATGGAGTCATGAAAGTGACTCAGAATGAAATAGAATAAGCTATTTTTATTGCTGTGCAAAGAGAAAGACAAGATTAAAAAACCGTTGCAGACATTGACAGGAACACGCCTATAGCCTCCAGTCCCCCATTCTTCTTCACCGTCATCTTGAGGGTCATGAGACCTGTGATGTTATCTGGCCTGCCCGCTCAGTTGCTGAATTACATGGTTTGACAAAGATTCCAGGAGTGAGCAGCAAGTACTACACACGGTGCTTTGATCAATCTGTGTGTGCTTCTCTAGCAAGCATATTCAGTCTTTAAAATCCACACACTATTCATTTACACTTCCGGAGACCGAAGCTCCCAAGATTAAGGTGTCCGTAGGGTCACTTTTGCTTCTTCCTGGTTTAAATATAATATACATGTGTGTGTTAGATAAATGTGAAAATGTATGATTACAGTGTCTAATATGTTCTCTCTCTCTCTCTCTCTCTCTCTCTCTCTCTCTGTTTAAATTAGTCTAATTAAAATACCTAGCATTGTATACTTACCATTATGTTTTTGTGGTGAGGATATTTTAGATCTGTTCCCAATATATTTCAGATACATACATAAGCACATAAACACACATCCACACACACCCACACAGCCGGGTACACACACACACACACACACACACACACACACACACACACACAGAGGAATGAATGTCTTCGTCATGTTTTCTTGATCCACCTACCTACCTACAGTGCGATTCACGGAAGATCTTGACTGTGTGTCTGACGCTGTGGCAAGCATGCAGATGCCTTCCTTTCTATTTGTTCTCCATGGCTCTGATGATGTGCTACTTCTCTGCCATGAACGCACTGGTGAATAATTTTATATTAATTGAAAACATGGCTTCTTTTGAGTTTCTTTTTAAGATTTTGTGTTTACAGTCATTATCAAATTATTCTTCCATCCTAGACTGTCAGACACATTGTAAATGTAATTCAAATGCATCTGGAGCTCTTAGAGCGAAATAGAAAAGATTATAGATTATTGCTACTGTTGAGGAAATAAAATTAATAACAAATCACCCAGCACATGTGCACGCACACACATACACACACACACACAGACAGAGACAGAGAGACACACACAGACACACACACACAGAGACAGAGACAGAGACACAGAGAGAGACAGAGAGACAGACAGAGACAGATAGACAGAGAGACAGAGACAGACACACACAGAGACAGAGAGAGAGAGACAGAGACACACAGAGAAAGAGAGAGACAGAGACAGAGACACACACAGAGACAGAGAGACAGAAACACACACAGAGAAAGAGAGAGAGAGAGAGTGTTTCAAAGAGAGAAAAGCCCTTCTAATTATAGTTTTTCTAAAATAAATTCTCTCTGGGAGAGGAAGGAGGGAATTGTCCCTCCTGTCTTTTCGAGGTGCGGCAACCCTATGATTCCTTGTCTCTGACAGCGAGTCCTCCTTTGTTTACAGTCTTTATCTCCATCCCCTCATTTTCTGAGCTCTCAAGCAGAGCATCTGCAGGGCTGTTTAGTTGAGTTTTATTCCATTTTAACTTAAAGTTTAGTTTACTTTTATTCAAGTTAAATATTTGAATTTGTTGAACGTAGCAGTAGTAGTGCCTGGCGTTCACTGACGGCCTGACAGGATCTCCAAGTTAGCAGCTGAGCAGCATCTGATGACTCCTGGCCTACAGCCTGCCGCGGGGAACCGTGGTGGAAGAATAGTCATAAACAGAGAACTTGGACAAATGGTTCTCTATGAAGGTGCTGGGTGCAGCTGACCGTCCGCATGAAGGTCCAGGTTCCACTGTGGGGACTGCACCTGGGTTCTATCCCAGAACCACATAACATTAGGACTGGTGGTGTTCACCAGCGCTCTGGAGGAGGAGGCTGAAGGATCGAACATTTAAGATTAGCCTTGGCTACAAGTAATGGGAGGCCATCCTGGGCTATAGCTGTTTCTACGCATGGTTGCCTCCCATCCACCCATCCCCCCAAAAAAAAAAAAAAAAAACCCACAAAAACTTGTCTGAAGTCAGGAGCACTTTCCATTTGGTTTTAGATTTTGCTAGGCTTAAAAATGTAACATTCTCGGGTTACTCTTTTTAACAAAGTTAGGGGCAAACACAGACAAGGTGGTCATTTCTCTGGTGATAAAACCCATAATTTTGTTCAAGGAATTGGACTCAGGCAGTTATTTGACCCGGGACTCCCTATTTTTAGGTTTTCCTGTTCACTGTCCTCAGTGCACTCTTCCTGGGTTGCATCCCCGAGGTAGGCAGCCGTGTTGGTGGGAACGTCCACCTCCAGGCGGCCCCTCTGTGTCCTGGGTTCCTCCTTATCGGTGACACTCCTTCAGCGTCTGTCTCTGCAGTCATTTTCTGCTAAGCTCCACTTCACACACCTGCCGGGCTCAGCATTGCCTCCAGGAAATACAGTGTTTTGCCAGTCATTTCCTCCTCAAAGGAGGCCGCCCGAGGGGCAGGGTTCTCCTCAGTGCACCCACATTTAGCTTCACAGGCCCACTGTGGCCCAGGCTTGTCTGCCCATATCCTCTGCCCTCTGGGACTCACTGCTCTTCCTCTTTCTCCTCGTACGTCTTACTTCACTGTGACCAGAGTCACCTTGGGCCTTATGACCCAAATGCACCCACACTTGAAACTTCTGACTGCTACTTTCTATGTGGGCATTTCATGTTCTCCTTCAAGCTGCACTTGATAGAGTCAGGCCAATTGATTTTTCTTATCTCAGTCTAGGTTCAAGCGAAAAGTTCAAGTCTCGAGGTGGTGGAGTACTTCCTGGGAAAAGTAGCCCTTTCTCGGGTCTCTTTACAGGGTTCTGTTATGGTGGTTCTTTGATTTTTATAAATACTGCTTCTGCTGGCCTCTCAAGCCTGGCTGGATTTTGCACAGAACAACTTTTAACCTGTTTCCTTGGTGCTGTAAGGAAACAATGTCAGTATTTGCAATGCTGAAACCTACAGCAGGAAACATCTGTAATTTTCTTGTGGGGACTTGCTGCACAGAAGTGAGAACTGAAAGCTAAAAAACCACGGTGGCACATGCCTTTGATCTCAGCACTTGGGAGGCAGGGACAGAGGCAGAGGCAGAGGCAGAGACAGAGGCAGAGGCAGGGGAATCTCTTGAGTTCTCAGTCTGGTTTACAGAGCAAGTTCCAGGACAGCCAAGGCTACACAGAGACCCTGTCTCAAAACAAACAAGTAAACAAACAAAAAATAATTGCTGAGTTTTGAAAGTTTTGTTGCTGTTGCTGTTGCTGTTGTTGTTGTTGTTGTTGTTGTTGTTCAGGGTTTCTGCCTCTAGATAGCAATTGTGCAGAGACATAATCATTGGCAAAAAGAGGAGGTGCCAGTTGATACAATGGTACCTCCACTGTCAACCTACATAGATGATGTTTTTGGAACCAGTAGCCATAGGATGCTCCTTGCAAAATATGCCAGGTACCTCGTGATATCGATGATTTTAAGAGATTAAAGAGTGAATTAGAATTTAAAGATAGATAATCTTAATAACATCCACTGTGAGATTTGAGAGTTCTAATTGATGTATGCATAGTCACCTAATCCGCTCATTCAATCCTCTTGACTTTTTTCTTTGTGGGGAGGGAGAGCGGGAGGCGGATGGGGGTTCCTCAAACCTCACAGGCTTCCATCACTTGAAGCTTTCTCTGGCCTTTGAATTGTTTCACCCACAACACAGACCAGGAAAGCTCACCAAAGGTCTTTGTGACTGTGGAGTATCCCCTGTGTCTGGATCCTAGATTCTAACATGTCCTACCTCAGCACGGCAGCTGCCCTCTGTATTCCAGAAGCACAGGGGCCTTTAACAGTTGGCCCTCCCAGGACTTTGCTCCTAGGGGGACCACCCCTGGGTGAGGGAAACGTGTGGGCCATAATGCCTGCCATTGTGCCTTCCATAGAGCCATGCCCCTGTTGTGGACAGTAAATGATGGGTTGTTTATCTTGGAATTGTTTTTTATGGGCCGATGCCATGAAAGATTCAAAGGCTGTCTGTCTATAAAGGAAGAATACTCCTATTGTTTATCCAAATGCCGCTTTCCTATTTAATGTGAGGGTATCTTGTGAAATTCGCTTGAATATCAAACACCTAGTAAACCTTAGGCAGTTTTCTCCTGAGATGTCTCAAATATGCCATTTAACTACAACTTGTATTCAGATGCCGTGTGTGTGTGTGTGTGTGTGTGTGTGTGTGTGTGTGTGTGTGTGTGTGTAGCTATTTCAGTGTCTTCTTCTCTTCTGTGGTGTCAAAGGCAATGCCGAAGTGTAGCATCTGAGTTCTAAAATCGTCAGGAAATTGGGCAGCTTTTCTGCCTTGCAGTTGGTCTACTATGATACCTGCAGAGAACTCCAGGAGAATCAGACACAGGGAAGGCAGCAGGTGTCAAGTGTGGGACACGCGGAGGCCTGGCAGGGGACGTGAGTTTGGAGTTCGGTGGTTGCTAGAAGATCTCGGGTGGCAAGAGGAAGCAGAACAATGTTTGGGGGAGAGCGTAGGGGGCGTAATGTTTGAAGGAATGTGATGTGATCAGCACTAGGGATTCTTGGGACTCTGTTCTTCAGTGATGCTCAACACAAAGTACCCCGGGACACCCCTAGGAAAACAAGAGAATGGGGCTTACCAAATACGAGACCCAGGCTTTCTCAAACAGGAACAGAGGTCTTCCCAGTGTGCGGTCATGTCAAGGAGAGCACAAAGGAGTGGGGTGGTCAGATATCCCTGTGTTCTCTGATCGGCTGTTCTCAACAGTCAGACACTTAGAACAGTTTGTTTGGTGTAATGTACCACGGGAGCAGCTAGAATGGATTGAGAATTAGGGGTGTGCGTGTGCCATTTCCTTTGGAATGGTAGTATAGCAGTATGACATAAAGCTGGACTCCAGCTCCCGAGGAAACCTTTTGTAGGTAGCAAACACTGGGCAGTTTGGAGAATAGTTCCTGGGTTTGGGACTTCTGTGAAAGGAAGAGAGAAAACTCTGACACATTGCGGCAGCCCCAGGATCAGCAAGTCATCTTGGCATGGGATGCAGGGGCCTTGTTATTAATCTTTACTATTTAAATCTTCTTCATGTATCTCCTTTAATTTTTTTTCTGAATTTTAAATTTTTTGCATTATATATATGAGCATATATGTATGTATATATACATATATATATATATATATATGAGCATACACACACACACACACACACACACACACACACACACACACACACACGTCTGTTAATGTACCCTGTGTGTGCCTGATATCCACAGAGGTCCGAAGACCATCCCGAGTTCCCTGGAGCTGCTGTTATGGGTTGTAAGCCACCATGTGAGGGCTAGGGAGCAGGGTCTTCTGCAAGAACAACACCTGCTCTTAACTGCTGAGCCTTCTCTGCATACCCTGGGGGCTGGGGCTACCATGGGCATGGCAGCCCCTTCCTCCTACTCACTCATCTCCTCCTGTTTCATCCCTCTTCTCTCTTCTATCCTTTTCTCCTTTGTCCCCTTCCTCCTTCTCCCCTCTTCCTCCTCACTCTAGGTTTATTTATTTTGGGGGTATGAGAATTTCGCCTGTATGTACAGGTACTATGTGAGTGCTTGGTATCTGTGGGTGTCAGAAGAGGGCTTCAAACCTTTTGGCACTAGGGTTAGGATGGTTGTGATCCTATGTGGGTGATGAGAATCAAACATGGGGGTACTCTTAATTGCTGAGCCATCTCTCCAGCTCCCTGGATTTTCTTTTTTTAAAAATATTTATTTTATACCCCTCAATCTTTTGCTTGCATGTATGAATATGTACCACATGCATGCCTGGTGCCTTCAGAGGTCAGAAGAGGGCACTGAATCCCCTTGGTTGTGAGCGGTCTAGTTTGGGTCCTCTGTGAACTTGGCAAGTGCTTTTAACTATTTCTCTCCTGTCCCTCGAGTGGCTTCAACTGTCCTGCTTCAAAGGAGCCAAGAGTTAATATTAAGATGTTTGCCCAGCAGGCAAAATGTCTACCAGTGTGGAACAAAATAATGAATGAAACAATTTCCAATACTGCCATTTGCAGTAGGAAGTTGGCTTCTTTACATCTTCATGGTTTTGGTTTTGTGGGTCTCTCTCACTACCTTGAAACTCACTAGCCCAGGGTCTCTTTGAACTTGTGTCAGTATTCTTCCTCAACCTCAGAAGTGCTGGTGTTAGGGCTGTGAGCTACCATGTCCAGCCAAAGAATGGATTTTTTTAAAAAATGCTTTAGAGCTGAGTTTTATGATATTCAAATGAAGTATTATGAAATAATAGAAAAATAGAGTTAAATATGAGAACTCTTATGGTTGGCAACAAAGTTCATGTTAAGTTTTATTGTTTTATTCGTGTTAAGATGTATAAAATATTGTTAAGAGAGCTGTATATAGTAAAGTGATTCCTGCTTTCATGAAGAAGTGAACATTCATCGTTTCATGTAAATACGCATTGTAAGAATGGTTAAAATCAACTCACTTAGTAAATTCCTAAGTTCAGGACTGGATGGGTGTTGCTTCATGCTAGAACATTTACTTGCCTTGAGTTTGTGAGGCCCAGAGTTTGATCCCCGGCACCACAGGAAAGAACAGGAAGGAAGGTGCAGGGAGGGAAGGAAGGGAGGGGAAAGTGAAGGAGGTTGGTTCTGAGATCACTTCCTACTGATGGTGATTGTGCACTATACCTCAGCTCTGTGTACTGTGAATCCTATGGCGCTGCTGCTTTCTGTCTTGTTTTAATACAAGAGTCACTTTTAAGTGACATGTGTGGTGGATTCACACACACATGCCTGCTGATGTGTGTGTGTGTGTGTGTGTGTGTGTCTATCTATGTGTGTGTCTGTGTGTGTGTCTGTGTGTGTGTCTGTGTGCATGTGTGTCTGTCTACGTGCGGGTCTGTGTGTATGTGTGTGTGTGTGTCTGTGTGTGTGTGTGTGTGTGTGTGTGTGTGTGTGTGTGTGTGTGTCCCTGTGTGCATGCTGGATGTGAACACTCACGTGTTTTGGGAGCTGGAGATACTTAAGCACTGATACTGGATTAGAAAAATCTCTATTTTATTTTCCAGGTGCTGGTGAATCCGGGAAGAGCACAATTGTGAAGCAGATGAAGTAAGTAAATGGAAGACATTAAATACATTTTTTTTATGGCTCTGAGTGACTTCTGTCAGGAAGTGTTCTTATTTCCCTTGGATCTCTGTAGAATTATCCACGAGGCTGGCTACTCAGAGGAGGAGTGTAAGCAGTACAAAGCAGTGGTCTACAGCAACACCATCCAGTCCATCATTGCCATCATTAGAGCCATGGGGAGGTTGAAAATCGACTTTGGAGACGCTGCTCGCGCGGTAAGACACTAAGTTTGTCGGCGTGGGTCTGACTCAGGGGATGGCACTACAGCTGTAGGCACATAACTGAGGCCGGGTGTCTGCCCAGAATGCCTTACTCAAGACATCTAAAGGACAGAAGTCAGTCTGAAGCTCCGGAAGTCAGTGAAGTAACAGATACACAGTTGGGCACTCTCCGCTCTTCTGCTGTCTTCCTTGACTTCTCCAGGCTGTTCAGAAACCGCTCAAGTGTTTTCTATAGAACACAGATATTAGAGTCTTACTAGCATTTTGCCAACCCTACAAAACACCTGGGCAAAACCACTCAAGACAGACAACTTGCTTGTGGCTCTCAGCAGGAAAAGTTTCAGACAATGGTTGGCAGGCTCCATTGCTGTGGTCTTAAGGCAAGGTTCAAACATCATGGCGGGGAAGGTGATAGAACAGTGGATCACTGCACAGTAGGCAGGAGGTAGAGAGAGATAGGAAGGGGTCAAGGGACAAGATAGTCCCTTCAAAGGTGAGCAGTGACCTGATGCCTCCAGCCAGGCCCTTTTCGAATGGTATTCTCACCTCTGAATTTGCCGGCAGATTAATTCACTGGTGATATTATATTTCCCCCATCCAGTAATATCAATAGCCCATTAGTTAGACAATAAAAATTCAGCAGATGAACATTTACAGCCATTTTATACTCAAGCCATAACATATAGATACTTCTGTGCCCACAAGCTCATCTGCTGTTACCAGAATAAAATGCCAGAAGTAATTACCTTAAAAAGACAAAAGGTTTATTTTGGCTCACAAGTTTAGATACTTCAGTCTAGCGCTTGGCCTGCTGAAGGCAGGAGGATTGCTGCAATGAGGCTGGGCTGGACTACGCAGTGAGTACTAGGACAGCCAGGCAGAGCTACACGGCAAGAAAACAAAACAACAACATTTCTGCACCGACATGATCTCATTATTTGTTTTTGGGCCTAGACTAAAACAGCCACTGAACCCGGAGTAATGAAAACAGCATGAGTTTGCTTATCTTTGGGGCAGGAAAATACCGGCTATTTAAAGACATGAATCAGAGTTTCAGAGCTAAGTGGGACGCTCTGCAGAGAAGCCAGTGCCTGGGAAAGAAGCTGGAAGACAGGAAGGAAGCTGCATGGTGGGACAGCAGCCGGCCTGGACTGCAGCAGGCTAGGTGCAGGCCGAGGCTCTCTCTGTGGTGGGCTCCCTCCTGTCACCCACAGCATACTTTCCACCAGGCACTGTCACTACTATCGTCAAAAATTCACATTCATCGTTTCTCTAATTACTCACTTAGCAGGTTCCCGAATACAGGGCTGGGTGAGGACTGCCTAGTGCTAGGCCATTTACTGAGCTTGACCATGTGAAGCCCAGAGTTTGACCCCCGAACTACAAAGTCCACAAAACAGCACATATGTAAGAGTCCAAAGAGGAAAGGTACAGTGTTGGGACTGTGGTCAAGATCATTCTAAGTAATTAATTTATCATTTATTCATTCGACACTCTCAGAGCACTTGTCGGATGAATAAATGATAAATGCATAAATTACACTGAATGAATACTAGATGAGGCAAAATATTCTAGATATAACCGAATCTTATTTTGGGAGGAAATTTAGAGGAATGTTTTGAATTATTTAAAATTATTTTGAAACTCTTGAAATGTCAGCCGCACCGACTATTTAATCTCTGTTTAATATAATGGCACAGGCTGAGATTAAGGAGAGGAAGTAAACCAGAAATTGTACTTTTGTAGCAGTTCCAATTATGGCCACTGAAAACCTGCAGATTCATTTATGTAAGTGGGTTGGAGCCGTTCAGGCCTGTAACCCCAGGGGGAGCACTGAGGCAAGAGGATCCTCATGACGGAGGTAAGACGCTCACTAAGCTACTAAGCTACGTGGGGAGTTCAAAGTCAACCTGGGCTACAAAGTGAAGCCTCACCTCAGAAAACCGAACCAAACTAAACCCACGTTCCCAGTATTGGGAATCAGATCCTACGGTGGCTGTAAGAAGAAAAGCTTTAGAGCCTTTGAGAGCCTGGGTTTTTGATGATTCAGGGACAGCGCAAGCAGTTTTATGAGAAGCCATTTGATTTTCATGCCTGTCTTGGAAAGAACTCTTTTGAAACCTTTCCTGTAAGATCCGCAGGCTTAGCCTTAGGAGTACGTACTCTGAGGAAGTGTGTGGCTTTATGGGTAATCGCACGTCTGAGGCTCTGGAATCGTGTATGTGACCATAGATGCACCCAGCAACCGCCCCCTCCTGCTATCAGCTTTTATTTCTGATACCCTCAGCTTTCCCAGGTTATGGCTTCACAGAGAAGGTGTGGTCTCCCATGATCTGTTCTCCTCTGTCTGTCTGTGTTTCAGGCTGCCTTGTGTCTACATAGACTTTAAACCACTCTAAGCCCCTTGCAATTACTCTGGAGGTTATAAAGATGAAGTGAGGAGAGCCTGCAGGTGAGGAAGGAACATTTGAGCTGAGTATTGTAACAGAGTAAGAGGTTTCTAGAAAGCAGTGAAGAAAAGCTACTCTACAACCAAGGAGGAGCACATGCAAAGACACACTGGAAAGCCTTTTTTTTTTTTTTTTTTTTTTTTTTTTTTTCTGAAATAGCAATCCCTGTATTTTGAGGTGAGGAAAATGAGATGTTTGTTTCTATGAAGGAGCACAGACGTGCTTTACAGGTGAGAGCAGAGTAGATTATCTTTGGTAGCACGCCTTCATCACTGTCTATTGCCAAGGATCACACTGATTAGATATGACCAGTCTTGCAATTTTCACTGTAAGTGCGGAAGATTTATCAGCTCTGTCTTTTAGTTTTTCGTTGACATTTACTGAAGACGAGAAGAGTTTATAATAGTTTGTTTGTATTTCTCTTGTGGATTCCTCTGGGCACTCTCATTTTTGTTCAGTTGTCTTCAGAATGGTTTTCTTTGAGTAGGAGAGATATTCACTGTTTCTCACCAAAACGTATTATTTATTTATTTATTTTTTTGCATGAATTCTGACATTTTTCTCTTGGTCTTAATATAAAGAGAATATTCCCAGTTACTGTGATTAGCATTCTTCCTGTTGCTTCAAGGTCTCAGGTTTCCCACAATGGCATCAAACTCATTGTCTAGCCAAGACTATTGTGAACTTTGTAAGCGTGTGTTTGCATTTGGGTGTGTTCCTGTGCGTTTGTGTGTGTGGTTGGGAAGACCGAGGTTAGCATCCTCTTTTGTCTTCTTCAGTTGCACTCCACCTTATTTTTTTGGGACAGGGTCTCACCCTGAACCTGGCGCTCAGTAATTCAGCCTCCTGTCTCCGTCTTCCCCAAACTGTGAGATGTACCTAGAAAGGCACAAAGCTATGCTTGGCTCCTAAAATGGGTGAGAGGGACCCGAACCAAATCCTCATGCTGTGTACAGGCACAATGGACCCATCTTCTCAAATTTTAACTCGTATTATTTTCTATAATGCTCCAGCCCATTTCTGATGACTTGAAAATACTACCTTTATATTAAATTGGGTGTGCTTAGAGACACCTCCCCACCTCTCCCCACTGATATACTTTTGTTTTTCCCAGACCTGGCCCTAAGTATGTGACTCAGTGTGTCTAATCATGTTTAATTATAAGGACTAAAAAAAAAAAAAAAAAAAAAAGGAACATCTACCACATAGGATTTTTAAAAGAAAACAATCTTGTTTATAATATCCCTTGGCCATAATAGATGCTCAATAAACTCTGTTGACTTTATTATCAATAGTTGGACAATTATTGTTGACAGAATCACAGTGTGTTCGTTTATATTGCATCACAGATGAATTGGTACCTAATAGGTTTTGACTCACTTGCCTTGTTCCTTTAACAAAATATCAAGACCAGTAAGCATTTCTGTTCCAAATGGACTTCAGAATTTGTAAACAAAGACTAAAAAACCTACTTGTTTTTGTTGCGACTGTGTCCTTTGTAGTTAAAAATAATTAACATATAATTACATCATTCCCCCCTTCCCTACTTCCCTTTCGCTCCCTGGATTTCAGGCCTCATTTTTGACCATTGTTACATATACATGCCAATGAATAAATGCATAACTGCAACCTCTGAGTCATTCAGGATCGCCTGTATGTGTTTGTTCTGGAGCTGGCCAACAAATGAATCAGGCATGATGAGGATGCATGGCCATAGCCTGCATTAATTGAGAAAGAATCAAAATTATTTCCAAGGTTGGTGTGGTACACTCCAATTTATGGCTACTGGCTCTTTAAAGCATTCTCAGAGCAGGTTGGCCCATCCGTGAATACTAAAATATTGGCAATTCAGGTTTTTGTGTGGTAGGAAGCGTGGTGTGGGACTGAGCACACGGTAGGCCCTGGTCTCACGTTATGACAGTGGGCTGGTCTGCAGTAACATGCCCAGAATGAGGACAGCCAGGAAGCACGATTTTATGGGTTCGTAGCAATTGGCAGAGAATATATTTACTAAAATAGCTTGAAAATTATGATTTCTATGTCACCGAGCTTTATTTTTCTATTAGGATTTGGCAGCACATCCAAAGCCAAGACTTGTTTCTCATTCTTTGGAAGCTACCTTGTACTGTGAAGAAGCCCAGAGCTCCAGTCTACTGGTGCTCTTTCCTGACCTGCCTCACCTTGCCCCTAGGAGATGGTCATTTCTCTCTTCGGACACTTTGAGTGTTTTCAGCTGCTTGTTAGTTGGTTTATCTCTATCTGCCTGACTTGCAGGATTGGTGTTATGGAATATTTAGCAATTCTCTTTGGCAGCAGTCTGAGTATGTGTTTTCTTCTTACTTGAGGCAGCCAGAGTTAAGGGAACGTTCTGATCTGTGGTTAGTGAGTCTTAGCTCAATATAACGTGAATTCTTTCCCTTGAATGGCATTCCATACCATTACTGTCTATGTTTTTATTATCTGCTTGTGGCCTGGGTTTGCTTACCCGCTGGGGTCTTTCTGTTTTAATTTCCTGCTTGCTGCTTTATAAATGCACATGCATTCGGCTTTTGTCCCAGTAGTAGTTTTTCTTATATTTTGTTTATTATCCTTCACCTTATTTTAGGTATTTTTCTTTATTAAAATTCCCTATGCTGTTGTTGTCATTATGTTTAAATTTTGAACATCTTCAGTCAGTAAAAGATTTAACAGATATTTATGCTACTTTAAAGGTCAGTACTTGAACCTTCGTTTGTTCTGTAGCCTCTGAAATATTCCACCGGATGAACTTAATCAGCCATATCCGTACCTCCCAGTGTATACCTTATCACCCATCAGTGTTTTCGGAATAACCACATCCTTCCGTACTGATTTATCTTACTGCTCTGATCATATAAGTTTACGTTGGTATTTTTATCCACTTGGCTTGTATTAAATCCAGACTGTTCTACATACTGTAGGTTTTTAATAGCTGGTAATTTCTGTTCTTTCCAAATCTCATTTCTTCAAAATGTCCCCAGGCGTTTACACCTGCTGGGCCCGCTAGAGGAGCATCTGAGGCCTTTACAGTAGTATTCCACTTGACGTTAGCGGAGAGAGGTGAGGCCTTTACAGTAGTATTCCACTTGACGTTAGCGGAGAGAGGTGAGGAGCCCTTGGTTTTATTTTGTCCACATCCTGAGAGATAGTGATGCAAACAGCACAGTGACACTGAGCTTTGAAGTGTCATGTGTGCCTCCAGTGCCATGTGTGCCTCCAGTGCCATGTGTGCCTCCAGTGCCATGTGTGCCTCCAGTGCCATGTGTGCCTCCAGTGCCATGTGTGCCTCCAGTGCCATGTGTCCCTCCAGTGTCATGTGTCCCTCCAGTGTCATGTGTGCCTCCAGTGCCATGTATCCCTCCAGTGTCATGTGTGCCTCCAGTGCATGTGTCATGTGTCCCTCCAGTGCCATGTATCCCTCCAGTGTCATGTGTGCCTCCAGTGCCATGTGTCCCTCCAATGTCATGTGTCCCTCCAGCGTAGACTACTTCACTGCCTCAGGTCACCTTCGATTGTCATGTGTTTCTGTGTCTCTCTGGACTTTTCATTGCCCCAACGAGAAACATAAATGTCAGTATTTTTTATTTTCATTAACTTTAACACATATGTATTATTATAAACATATGTAAAGTTACATTTTTGATAATGCAACTACCAGTAATTTCTTAATACTGTGACGCTTATGATTCCTGATCAATTCACTGAAATTTAGTAAACGTTTTTTACAACCTCCAATGCAGTTAAAACTCACCTAGACTATTTTTACTTTTAGGCTTTACCCTCCGTCCCGTAAATAATATTACGGGGAAAGAAACTTGACTATTGCCTTGCCTCAAGTCATGTTTGCTTTTGATTATAGAGAAAGCGTGCTACAGTTTCTTGCTTGCTTACTGATTTATCTACTGTTCTTACTTACTCACTTTACATCCTGGTCACACCTCCCCCAGGCCTCCCCCATTCCCCTCCCCCTCTCATCTCAGCAGGTGGGGGCTCCTCGGGTTTCTACCCCCTGCACCCCAGCACTCAAGTCTCTGTGAGGATAGGAGCTTCCTCTCTCACTGAGGCCAGACAAGGCAGCCCAGGTAGAAGAACATGCCCCACACAGGGGCAACAGCTTTTGGGAGAGCCTCTGTCCCAGTTATTCAGGACCCACAGGAAGACCAAGCTGCACGTCTGCTACATATATGCAGGGAGGCTTAGGTCCACCCTGTGTGTGTTCTTTGGTTGGTGGTTCAGCCTCTGACAGCCCCAGGGATCCAAGTTAGGTGACTGTTGGTCTTCCTGTGGAGTTCATATCCCGTTAGGGGCTGCAATCCTTCCTCCTATTCTTCCATAAGAGACTCCAAGCTCCATCCAATGTTTGGCTGTTAGGTGATGCTCAGCTGCTGGGTAGGGTCTCTTAGCATAGCCGTGCTAGACTCCTGTCTGCAAGCATAATATAGTTTCATTAATAGTGTTAGGGGTTGGTACTTATCGACTGGCTGTTTCCTCAGTCTCTGCTCCCTCTCCAGTCTCTGCATTTCTTATAATGATAAGTTTTGGGTCAGAAGTTTTGTGGGTGAGTTGTTGTCCCTATTGCTTCACCAGGGTTCCTGCCCAGCCTCCAAATAATGTGAGTCACAGCTAAGGACACCCCATCGATTCTTGGGCGGCTCTCCTATCCCAGGTCTCCATCTCTGCCTGGAGAAGCCCTTTACTTCTATCAAATTTCATTCTTCTTAAAGCAAGCCTTCGTCATCTAAGGTTGCCATTGAGCCACAGAGTGGCAAACCCACAAAATTTCTTTCTTTCCCAGTTAAAGTTCTTGAGAACTTCGTTGCCATATACCTAAATAGTGCCGGATCTGTAGGAATGTGGTAGGTTTAACACAACAGTAACCATCATTATATGTGATTTCCAGAAACGTATATCAGTCCTCGTAACAGAAAATTATCCTTACAGCTTCAGTTCAGAGGTGTCACTATTTTTATTCTAGTTTTCCCTCTTGTTTACCTTGCGTTTCAGAAGAGCCTTTTGATGCTTCCTATGCAAAGAATACTTTCATCTGGAAGTTGTTTCTTCTGTGTCCTGATTAGTTATCTAGCTGTTGCTTTAAAAGCCTCCCCTGGGGTTCTCACATTTTAGATTGCTTTGACTATTAAAAAGTGTTTGTGCTTTTAGATTGAATCCTGATGCACTGGGCCCTGAAGATGCACTGTTTCTGCTCTGTGCCCAACAGAAAGTATACTCTTTCTTGCCTTTGAAATCCCGAACATTGCAAAAGCCTGCCGTCCTGTTCCTTCAATATCTTCCCCATCCTGGCCTCTGAACCGTGTGTGTGTGTGTGTGTGTGTGTGTGTGTGTGTGTGTGTGTGTGTGTGTGTGTGTGTGTATGCATGCATGTATGTATATATAAGTGTGCATGTATATGTATATTGTGTATGTGTATATGTGTATGTATGTATTTATAATGTATGTATGTACGTATGGTCTGTGAACCACATGGTGCTTACAGAGAGGTTTTGGTAGTAGGTAGGCTGGAGATTGAAATAAGTCTAACTTTGAGCCAAGCCCTCTAGCCCTTTGCATTTAACACCGTGGTGTGCATCCTGTAAACCATTTCACTAACCACAGCCCACTCCTGTCTTGCATGGTCTCTGTCCCTTTCACCTTTACTGTTATATGTTTCTGTTGACATTTCTAGATGCTTTCAAGGAGTTTTGTGTTTGAAACTTTTTGCAAAGTCCTACAGTTTTAACTTTTAGACAAGAAGAGCTTACTGATTGTTGATTTAATGATTTATATGCCTGGGTGACTGGCCATCATATTTGAGACAAGTTGCCTTGTGTTGTTTAAAACACAAAGTGAGATAGGAAGCTTTCTATAATGCTTTATGCTCAAATTTATTACTTCAGTCTCATCGGTAGATGATTAGATGACGGCTAAATGTCCAGCAGTAACCGGGAGGTAAATATTCCCATCTGGTTTTCCTGTGGCAGGGTTTCACTGTGATTGACGCTGACTTTGCATTCACTGTGTAGCCCAGGCTGGCCTAGAACTTGAGATGAGCCAATGTCAGGCTCCCAGGCATCCTGAGTACCAGGATTACAGCTGTACAGTATCACACTGTGCCAAGTTTCCAGTTAATTCCAGTTAATTTACATTTTGTGAGGAAGAGACTCTTTTAAAGTCAATTTTACTGTAGAGTTTTGAGGTTTATAATTCGATGTTATATGAGATCTACGGGATAGCAATATAGTTACTACAATAATTCAAATTAACATGTCCATCTTCTCATACTTTACATTTTTGAGTTAGGAAAGTGGCTAAAATAAACTTAATTACTATAAAAAGTCAACTGTGATTAGTTTTGGTGTCCGGCATTAGTTCCGTGCAATCATTTCGGCCTGTCCTTTGGTTTCTTTCTTCTGAACCAGACTTCCTGCTTCTCTGTCCACTTCCCCTGCTCCAGGTTGGCATTGTTTAGTTTTCTCTCTGTGCAAGTTTGACCAATATTTCATGGTAATCAGGAGGACATTGTGCTAAGTCAAATAAGGCAGACACAGAGAGAAAAAGGTCACATGGTCTCTCTCTTACGTGTGCAGTCTAAAAAAGGAACAGATATGTGAATGCCTTGGGAACTGCAGTTTATAAATACAGCATCCAAAATTCCTTCTGTGTTTTCTTTGGGGTGTGCTCCAGGACATCAGGAAAGAAAAGGGTCTGTTCAGGTGACCCAGAATGGAGGGTCTTCATCTCTTCTGCCAAAAACTTTACTAAAAGCGACAAAAGGTTACACGACAAAGTACATTTTTAAAACACTACTTAGGTATTCTTTTAAACGAAATTATGTTTTCTGTGTGTTTAGTAAATAAAAATGGCAGGTGTGAGAGTGTGTGTGTGTGTGTGTGTGTGTGAGAGAGAGAGAGAGAGAGAGAGTGTGTGTGTGTGTGTGAGTGAGTGTGTGTGTGTGTGTGTGTGTGTGTGTGTGTGTGTGTGTGTGTGTGTATGTGTGAGGTAGGTGACCTTATTGCTGGAACTAGGCTAATCGTGCTAAGAGTGGCCACAGCCCATGGTACGCTGGTTTGCTAAGGATTCGCACGTGTTGCTGGCTTGCATGTATCTCTCTTGTGGTTTACTAAAGAGGGAAACATATGCTTGAATAATGCGTTCCCATGCTGAGAGACTTAATTAGTTTCCATGAGGAGTTCCAGCTGAAAAGAAAATGTTTCACGAATTAGCAGCAGGATGAATTCATACCATCAATTGGTCCGCTCTGCCAGCATGCCCTGGGACACTTCTCTGCTGCATACTCCGCCATATTTTCATCAGTCTGTAACACTCCACTACAGTACACCGTTAGCCCAGGAGTGGCAGGCAGGTAGTCCAAGAACACTCAGCAAACACCACAATCCAAAGATGATCAAGCTTATTTATAGCATGGCTTCCAAGTGGGATCCTGCCCTCCTGTAATCTCAGCACTCGGCACTGAGGCAGGAGGATCACAGGTTCAAGGCTAGCCTGGGATGTGTAGTAAAAACCTATTTTAAAAACCCAAAAGGTATATTTACATGCAATCTCCATGTGTACTTCAAATACTTTCTAGATTATTGTTAAAAAATAGTCTGATCAGAGCATAGTAGAGTTTATTCAGTACTGTACATAGAATAACAAAATGATAAATACTTCTGTACCTCTCCAGTGCATTCTTAACTATTTGGATCCCTTCAACCTGAAGATCAGAGAACCGGCTGTAGTTTGGAAGGACACCCCTGGGGAATAATAATGGCTTATCCCCCACCATACATCTCAAGCTACAAAGTGCCTTATGGCACCTTGGTTTTGTTGGCTTTGCTTTAGATCATTTCTACCTAGGGTCTCCACTATGCTTCCAGGATGGTGATTGCTACCCACATTCAGATCTGAGAGCTTACACATGTGTCTGGTCTTAGTCAGGATTATGCTAACCCACACCCCAGACATTGAAGCCTCTACATGAATAAGGCGTACAGGAAGTAGAAGCTCCTTCCACCAGATTCCTGCTTCCTATTTGTAAAAGCAGGGTTATGGAAGACAAGATAACCAGTCGAGAGGTTCTTCTTTTGTTTCACTTAGACGTCAGTGACTGAATGTGGTGGATCACTTGTGGTTCACTAACTGTTAGCCCTTCATCACTGAAGCAGAGCCGAACTAACCTCATATATAGTTGTCTTTTGTTTAGAAATGTGTGTGTGTGTGTGTGTGTGTGTGTGTGTGTGTGTGTGTGTGTGTGTGTGTTGTCCCTTACATTCACTGTGGGTATATCTACTCCAAAGCTGTTCTGATTTCCTCCACTGTATCTGGTTAGCAAACACTTCCTCACTGATTATTAATACATACACATATATGTTATTATACCTATAATATCTGAGCATATATTTGAATATACTCATATATGCACACATGTACATACACATTGCATAGATCAGTTTTTCAAGCAGTGCTTTAGAGAAAGAAAATCTGTGTCACTTCTATAAAAACCGTGCAGGAGTTTCTGCTTACCTCTTCATCAGTACCATCTCTCATCTCGTGAAATGTGCAGGATGATGCTCGCCAACTCTTCGTGCTTGCTGGGGCCGCAGAGGAAGGCTTTATGACCGCGGAGCTCGCCGGCGTCATAAAGAGACTGTGGAAGGACAGCGGTGTGCAAGCCTGCTTCAACAGATCCCGGGAGTACCAGCTGAACGATTCCGCAGCGTAGTAAGTAGCCACAGGTTCAGAACTCAACTATCATGAAGATCACACCAGACCCAGTTCCGTCTCCCGGCCACTCGTGCAGGAGAATCGCCTGGCACATTCTTATACTACTCAGGCTTTGAGTGTCAGTATCTGAGTGCTGTCTCTGTCTTATTCACGTGTTTGTGATAGCAATGCTGTTATTAACCCATGTTTTCAAAAAGCCTCGTGCATATGTCATTGCTGATTGGAAGATTACAGAGTAGGGCTATCCCTGTCTTGAGTATGCTAGCAATAATGTCACTGGAATCCAAAAGCCCTCTGCATTCTTCAGAGCGCGTGTGGAGCTCGGATGCTCTTGCTGCACCTGCTTCTGCCGAGTTTTCATTGCCTTGGAAAGGGTCGTGTAAATGTCATCCTGAGGCTTGAGCCCTCAACCATCACTTCTCCTCATCACCATGGCCATCCACGAGGCTCAACAGTCATTACCATTCACTGTGAAGAGAAGCTTCTCTGATTAAGGTTCAGAGTAGCTGCTGCCTCTGAGGAGACACACATACATATTTAGAAAGGACCTTGATTGTGAGGATGATGTCTTGAGTAGGATTTGGAATCATTAACTGCCAATAAAAAGCTGATGGCCTGTTAGCCAGAGACAGGAAGTGGAAGGTGGGAGTTCTGGTTGAGAGACTGGAACTCTGGGAGATAGTCTGGAGGATGATTCGCCTCCTGGACTCTGAGGAGAAGTTAGGATGTATGAAACTGATGAGAGGAAACCAGCCATGTGACAGACATACAATAAAATAAAAGGGTTTTTGAAGCTATGAGCTGGTCAGGGAACACGCCTAGATTATGGCCTACACGTTTTTAAACTCTAAGCTTCTGAGTTGTTATCTGGGAATGGGGATGCATGTGAAACAGCCCACAGTTACACTTGATGTAATCAATTTAATAACTATACTTGGGCACCTGCAACTTCCCAAGACAAAGGTTTTTAACTGGATTTCTAACTGGAGCAAGTCTCAAATCAACTCAGATGGCAGTTGGTTGCGTCGATGGTGGTGGTACCACCAGTGAAAGATGGGACCGTCCTGCCAGGCAGCTGGGACTCCTGATTCATAGGGTTCACAACACCAGCGATGCCTTTTTTCTCCCAGGAGCCTGTGTAGCGCTTTCTGTGACTTGAATGCTAGCCAGCAAGGAAGGAACTGGTGTAGCTTGCTTTTTCTATGTCTTAAGGTGAAGTGTGTAGGGACAAAACCCCCCTTAACAGCAGGGTCTTGTCTGCTCACTGTGATGGACAAGTAAAGCCACTGACAAAAGCCTGCATTGTACTGGGGGCCTCTGGGCCTCCCTGATCAATGTTTGTAGAGCTGTGGAGTTAAAGAGCAGGAAGGTTTCCCTGTGTGAAACGTAAGGCTAGCAGGAAACAGCATTCTTCCAGCCGTTGGTGAGGGTTCTTGCTGCTGCATTCACATTTAATACCTGTGAAATCTTCAACAGGAGGGAGAGTGCAGACCCAAACATGGTGGCGAGGAAGAATTTTAAGGACTAAGCTCTGAGTACTCAGTTTAGACATTCTCTGCCCCTCTCCTTTGAATCACTGTGCCTAAAAAACAAAGCTTAAGGCACTTAAAGGTGCACTAAAGATTTTTGAATAACTATGCAACATGAAAGCTTAAACCCATTTTCTTTTATATGCTTATAAAAAACCCTTGAAGACTTTAGAACATTGCCTAATTAAAAAAAATTGTAGTTTTTGTTTTAAGTAACTTTTCTTGGCTCTTGTTCCGATTAACACTAAGTTTTTGTTTTTTTTTTTTTTTTTTTTTTTTTTTTTTTTTGTCATGTGCAGCTACCTGAATGACTTGGACAGAATAGCACAACCAAATTACATCCCAACCCAGCAGGATGTTCTCAGAACCAGAGTGAAAACGACAGGAATTGTGGAAACCCACTTTACTTTCAAAGATCTTCATTTTAAGTGAGTAACTTCTGAATGCATGGTTGCTAAGCTTGGTTGTGAGATGCATTGCCTTGAAACAAAAACGTTGAATCATCAAACCCTGTATCCAAAACCCAACCAACCAACCGACCAACCAAAATGATAACATTTTTACTTTTGAGAAAACCTTCTTCAGAAGAGTAGATGGAAGAATTTTATGGAAATGAGCCTGGACAACATTTTCAGAGGGATATATTAATTTTTATTTAAGACAAAATAACCAAGCAGGGCAGTGCTTTAATTACACCTTTAATTCTAGCACTCAGGAGGCAGAGGGAGGTGGGTCTCTGAGTTAGAGGCCTACCTGGTCTACACTGTGAGTTCCAGGACAGCCAGGACTCCATAGAGATACCCTGTATCCAAAACCCAACCGACTGACCAACCAACGAACCAACCAGCCGAAAAATAGACCAAGGCCTTTTGCCCGTTGTTTTTACTATTACTGAACTTCTGTAATATGTAGGTGTGTGTCTGATGAAGGTGTCTCTGTCTTTAGGTAAACTAGGGAGGCTTACATTTAGAATATATGCTTACTTGCAAAAATGTGTTTAAATAAAGGTGCCTTTGAATATCGTTATGCAAAATTTTATGGATCAAAGCGACACCGACAGTCTGATGCTGGCTGTGTTTGCCTTGGGCGTGTCGATTGGGGACATGCGAGGTGTGCAGAGCTGTGTGGAATGGAGCTATTGGGAGAAGAGGTGATGCTCCTTCCAAGTCCTCACTTGGAAAAAGCCAGTTTCAGGGGAAGGCAAGAAATCATCACGTAGACATTCATAAAACTACATTTCTTTTCCAGTAAATAATACTTTTCCAAAAAAGTGAGTGAGGAAGACCAGGATTGACTGACAGCCAAGTCTGAGTTTTAATTTGCCGAGTCATCCAGCCCTAAAACCTCCTTGACAGTCCCTTTCATCCAGTTTCCCCTTACAGATCACCTGCTGAGGACTTTTTGTGTTTATTTGCCATTCCCTGTGTCTCATTTCTCATTCTTGTGCTGGCTGAAAAGTTCCCTCAGCCAGATCTCCTGCACATACGCAGCAGGTTCATCGTTCTGCCCACCTGGCTCTCATTTCAGTAATGATGGTGGGGTCCAAAACCAGGAGGCTACGTATCTCATAGAAAGACGTATCCCTAGGGGAAACAGCTTGACCACAGAATGTTTTTTTCCTGAAACAAAAATGCATGTGTTTTCATAGAAATCCAAGACCACAGTGCAGTTTCCTGATGTTTAAAAATATATGTACATATTTAAAATCATCACTGTCACTCTTCTCTCCTTCATATTGTGTTTTTATATTTCGAAGCTCAATATAGGAAATTGTTTTACAAAAACCACGTCTTACGATTCAATTTCACTTAAAATGACACATTCCCCGAGTGTTAGTTTTGTATCCAGAAGAAAGGATCCTGCTTGTTAAAGCCTTTAGACAGCCTGTCAGGTCCCTCTGTCACAGAGACCTGGCAGGAGATTACTCAGACTATTAAATACCATGTTCCCTAGACCATGTAAATATCGGCTAATTAATAACCCCAGAGAAAGAATATATGGGTTATTATCATTTCTCTTGGTTCAGCAGGTGTGTGTGAGAGCACCTCTTCCAGCCCAGTCAGGTGTACTCTGCTGCTGCAGGGCATTCCAGACCCAGTGCCTCTGGGTATGCAGACCCCACTTGCAGTGTAGACGTTAGAGTAGAAAAGAAATCTATGCTATGCCTCTTCCCTTACGAGAGTTGTCCTAGAATCCATACCCCATGCTTTATTAAGATTTTTTTTTAATATTCTTTAAGAAACCACATCACTGCTTAATCTACTTATGACATATGTTCCTTCACAGGTTTCCTTTAGCGCTTTATGTGTGTGGTTTATAGAAATTTAAACTCCATGTGCCTAAAAACATATCCCCTTATCTATCTTTCCTTCTTTGCTATTGCCACTGTATTTGAAACACTGAAGGACAAAAAGGAAAGAAAGGCAAAACTATCAGCAACTGCTAGCTCACCTTCGGAGTCACTTGTCACCGTTGGCAGGAAATGGACTGGCTCATGCTGTCACCAAAATTATTTTATCTCTGTTTGCTTGTGAAAATTCTTGGTTCAAAAAAGTCATTCAAAAGAAAGCTTCACTATGAATCATGGGCTAGGCTGGGCTTCAACTAGCTATGATCCTCTGATGAAACAGAATTTCCAGAAGCAGTTTAAGTAAAGGTTTGTTTACTTCCTAATGAAGGCTCAGTTTTCCAAGCTAAGAGCTCAGTTACACATCTACAGCTCCGTCTTGGCCTGTATGTATCCACGTGTGTGCTCTTGTACGTGTGCCCGTGTGAGCATGTGTGTTTTAAGCGCAGCACATCGTCTAATGTCATTGTCACTGACTTATCAGCGATTCCCACTTTCCAAAGAATTCTAATTCTCTATAATCTCTTTCCCCTCAAGAAAGCAACCGTTTTCCTGTAAATCTAACTTTCACTTGTCAGATGTAAGCCATCTCGCCTGCTTACTGCAGGAGAACCTTTCTAGTTCTTTCTGAACTCTGCCTGGTTCACCTCAGCTGTTCTTGCTCAGACGCCTCTCCAAGCTGACTGATTCAGTCTGGCTTCCCTCAGCTTCTCTCTGAATTGCTCTGCGTGGACTCGCACTAACTCTGGCTACTTGTTGTAATCTCCTGGCTCCTTCTTATTCTCTGGCCACATCTGCCTCTGCTGCCCTGCACTGAGCTGCATGAACTCGCGAATGAACTCAACTCCAGTGCACTGTACGCACTCAACTAAACCGCTCAGAACTCAACTCCACTACACTGACTCAACTTCCAACTGAATCTCCCTGCCCTGCGCTTAAATAGCTGGACAAATCCTATCTCTGACTCACTCTAGCAAATCATCCTCTGATTGCCCCACAGTAAGACATCTTTGTTCGGGATTAAACTGTGTACTAAAGCCCAGTCTGTGTTTCCGCTGGACCACACTGTCGTCGGCATTACAGCCACATCACAGAAACTTAGAAGGTCTTTGAATCTCTCGCCAGGGCAGCCATGTTGCTAGATAAAAAATGCCCCTGTATTCCCCTGATATCTTTAATGAAGATATAGAATGCTTATCTGCAGTACTAATTTTATATAGTAAGTGTGGTTTTCAGTTTATTCTTAGGATTCTCACTGTATTCCTTCATTTTGTTCCTCGTGGTGGGTATATTTTTTCTTCTTTGCCATGCAGCCTTTTTTTTTATACTTGTAGGTTATCAAGTGATTATATGCAATGTCTGGTCTAGAAACATTCACTTGTTGCTCCATTTGTCTTAAAAATTTTCAATGATATTAAATTATAAAGTTGTTTATTATTTGAAGACTTCAAATCTATTTGCCGAACTGAAAGACATCTTAGAGCCTGATGTTTTAAGCCTGTTTTACTGAGTGTTTGTTTGTTTGATTGGGATCCAGGACTCACTGTGTAGACCAAGCTAGCCTCAAATCTATAGACACACCTTCCTGATACTCTTCAAGTTCTGGGTTAAAAGGTGTGTCCTCCACACCCAGGAGTTTACCTAGTTTTAGTGGCCATGCACCAAAGAAGACCTAAGTTGTTGTGTTTTGGTAAGGAAGTGTCTTACTGTTAGCCAGGGAGGTCAAAGGAAGAAGTGGAGTGCATTGCAGTTAGAACAGAAGGGATTTGGGTGTAGATTTCTATTAAGTTGCTTAACTATTCCAATGTTGCCCTCAATCAGAAGTTTAATAATAAAATGAATCCTTTCTTCCTCTTTTTAAAAGTTGTGTGAAGATAGAACTCCATTGGTGTGGCAGTTGACAAGGGCAAGAGTTGGCATATTATTTGATCTTAAGACAGCCTGGCCAGATGAAATCACATTAGATTTGGTTCTGTGAACTCACCCACATTTGCTATCAGAATATGCCTTCTGAGAGTTTTCTTTTCAAAGTTGTCGTTTTGACCTCAATATCTGCTTAAGTCAGTTGTCACCATGTTCTTCCCCGGAAGCGTTTCTTACTCCTTGTGTGAGATCCTTGAGGGAGACACAACATCACAGGATGCACCTAGTTTCCGTTATAATTTGATGACTTAGCGATATTTAGTCTAGAAATTTAGCCGAAGGTTCTCCTGGGTTTGAGTTTGCGAAATCACAACGATTGCTTATATGTGTTTCTAGCTTTGTTTTTTCTGTGTTGTGGGTAGAAATGTACTTACTATAATCTACTGAGAATCCTTTACTGTGCTAATCACTTACTAGAGCTCTGAATGCTTCAGGTTGTGAGGTTTTTTTTTTTTCATCTAATTTTAATTGCTAAGTGAAATATATTTCACATTTCTGTATGAATGAATTAACAAGTAGAAAATGAGCTATGAGGGAATCTATTACAATTTAAGGATCTATCTGTATGAATAGGCCTTTATGGTTAGGGTCTTTGTCTAATGGGTAAGCAGCTCTAGTTAGCAATTTCCAGGTAAAGATTTAATGTATTCTTTTTGTTACGTTACAAAATTAGCAGAGTTTAAGAAAACCTTCCACTCCTTTTCTATAATATAAATGTGTAATAGACTTGGGGACACAGTGTTCTTCTAATGAGCTTGGTATCCACATACAGTCAGCTAATTTTATACTAGTCAGGCTAGGGCTAGGTCACGTGGCTACTAGAAGACTTCAAAGGTTAAGTTACTTTATTTCAGGAAAACCTACATTCCCTTCAACTTCCAAAAATACCTTAGAAATTCAGATTGTCTCCAGTTGATACAAATTTACAACCTTTTCATATGAAGGAGAACAGATCTGTGTGGCGAATTTTGTGTGTGTGTGTGTGTGTGTGTGTGTGTGTGTGTGTGTGTGTGTGTAAATAGATACTCAGAATTTGAGAAACAATATATTAAAGAATTTCAAGGTTTCTGTGTAAATAATTATGATATTTCTGAGTACTCTGTGATTTATATGTCTTATGGAACATGAAGACAGTAGTAAGAACTAGTTATTTTGGTTATTATCCTCATTTAGCTCTTTAAATACTTACTAACTTTAAACACAATCTGGTCTCAACTGGTGCCGCTCATAAATTCACAGGTTCTTTCCAAGTACTAGTCCAAGACCGGTGACTTCAGCGTCTCATGGTTGTTCCTGATTTAGACAACTTGAGGATCACTGGCCGACATGTTTCAGTTTACGACCATCATTCATTTACAGTTTATAAGTTAAATATGGGGGAGGATTCTTCTGTACTCAAAGCACCCAACTGTCACATTAGAATGAAATCTCTTTGGCTTCGACATTCCCCTAATCTGGAAGGCAGTTCCAAATCTTAAACATCATAAAGTTGGCCTATTTCTTTTTTCGTTGTTAATTTTATTTTGGTACTTATCTGCTTTACATCCCAGTCACTGCCCCCCTCTTGGTTACCCCCTCACAAAATCCTTCCCCCATTTGCCCCTCCCCTTGAGTGTGTGGGGGCCCCTGGATATCCCCTAGCAACTTGGTCTCTTTAAGGCCAGGTGCTTCCTCTCCCATTGAGGCCAGAAAAAGCAGTCCAGCAAGTAGATCATATCCCATGAACAGGCAACAGCATTTGGGAAAGCTCGAATTCCAGTTGTCTGGGACCCACATGAAGGCCAAGCTATTTATCTGTTACATATGAGTGGGGAGGCCTAGACCATGTATGTTCTTTGGTTTGGTGGTTCAGTCTCTGAGCCCCAAGGGTCTAGGTTAGTTGACTCGGTTGGTCTTCATGTGGAGTTCTTATCTACTTCAGGACCCCAAATCATTCCTCATATTCTTCCATAAGAGTCCCCAAGGTCCATTCGATATTCGGCTATGAGTATCAGTCTGTGTCAGCTGCTAGGTGGAGCCTCTCAGCGGAGACAACATGCTCCTGTTTGCAAGCATAACAGAAAATCATTAATAGCATTAGGAATTGGTGCTTACCCGTGGGATGGGTCTTAAGTTGGGCCAGTTATTGGTTGACCATTCTCTCAGTCTCTGCCCCATCCCCTGACCCTGCATTTCTTGTAGACAGGATAAATTTGGGGTTGAAAGTTTTGTGGGTGGCTTCACCTCGGTTCCTGTCTGGCTACAGGAGGTGGCCTCTTCAGTTCCATATCCCCAGTGCTGTGAGTCACAGTTAAGGTTATCCCCATTGGTTCCTGGGTATCTCCCTTATCCCAGGTATTACTCTTGAAAAGTATTTAGTAGGCATAGTTTACTGGTTGAGTAGGATATATTTAGGAGCTTCTTTATTTATCACATGTTGGGGACATAAACAAGAGAGACAAGAGTATTTTCCTTTGAATTCTTCAGGTAGAAAGACATTTAAAAAGCAGATATTTAATTTTTAGATGGTAATGGCTATGACAAAAGATAGAATTTAGGGATAAATCATTGCTCAGGAATGTTTTCTCTTCCTAGGGCTGAGGTAACCAATTGAAAATAACTGGGTTTCATGAAAGTAGAAATCAGCCATGTTCCTGTTCTAGAGGGAAGAACTGAAATCAGCGTGCTAGAAGGCCACGCTCTCTCGGGGCTCTGGGGAAGGAAGTCCCTAACCTGTTTTTTAGTGTCCGATAGCTGTTGGCAATTTACAGCATAGCCTATGCCACCTCTACTGCCACGGGTTCTTCTTGCTTGTATGGGGAGAGGGACTCGGGACTCCATTTTGGCTTGGGTTCCATGCCTCGGTTTACTTTTCTGCTGTTGAGTTCCTATAAGCAGAGGAATTCGTTACTTACAGACTTCTGATGGTAGACAAGCAGCTCAGCCACGTCTGGCAGTCACAGCATCACCTTCTCTGCAGAGTACATCTTCCTCTTGCTTTTAGAACCCCTTAAAAGTATATTTCAGCTGCTTCCTGTTCTGTTCCTCACAGCATGTGCATACCCTGGGACCAAAGAATCGCCAGGGTTTTCCCTTTCCCCTAAGTCTGAAATAGAATGAGCCTCGCCGTTTGCATCTCAAGATAATCTTGCTGTGTCTTTTCCCGGGAAGTACTTCAGTACACCTCGCGATGCTACTCAGTGCCCAGTTACAGAAGCCCTCTTTGTTGGCTCTGCCTTTCGGGCTACTCCGTAGTCTACAGAGAATAGGGAATAGCTGTTTGTTTGCTGTCACTTGAACACGTGGCTGCTGAGGCTGGCAGCCCCCAGTCTGTAGAACCGGCTGTCAGGCTTAGCTAAAAGCTGTGCTAAGCCTATTTTCCCTCTTTGTCTTGAGAAACCCTAGTTTTGGTCCTGCTCCTGGTAGATTGGCAGGAGCCCGTGGACACCATTCAGGACAAGTCTTCATTGCTTCACATCAGCCTGCTGTAGGCATCAACTTCGTCCGTAACACAGAAGCACTGAGAAGTGATTATGTAACTTAGTTGGCAGATGGAGCACAGAGAAGGTGGAGAATGGGAAGGACTGGGCTGTTGGGACGAGTGGATGAGGGGCGCGTGCTGGGTGACAGAGCCTCCTTAAGGTTACAGTAAAACTGTTTATGAATTGTAGTCCTAGGCAGTTTAAGAAATGTTGATCTAATTAGGTCACTTTTCCCTTTGTTCTTTTTGATCCCTCCTAAAGCATGTCATGGGTTAACCACGGTGCTTTCTGTTCTCTTTCCAGCCTATCTGCTCTGATTTATGCTGCGGTAGGGTCATTTCATTATAGCATACTTTGGTGAACAGCTTCCCAACTCTACCATAATGACAGAAGTAACGGTCTTAGTGGACAAATTCAGCTTTGGTTTGTAGGCCACTACTGCTCTGCGGGGAATTAAATAGGAACGGTTTTAATTAGTGCGCCATCGAGATAAACGGGGCCTTTAAAAGTGTGCCAGTTTACGGAGTGTTCCATTAGACAAGTGGTTATTTCTAGGCCGTATAATGCAGTCTATGCAAATTTAAACTTTTGCTAACTTCGTAAACTCTTGCCAGGAACAAGAAGAAAAGGTCGCTGGCATTATGTTGCTTGACTGTGTCAGAACCTTGTACATTAGCCTCCCATTCTCCATAATTGTACCTTATATGAAAAATGAGGACTTTTATTCTAAATTTCAAGCCCCCTCCCCTTTCCATTTTACTCTGTGTAATCTACACAAAGCTCCTGGTCCCTTTCTAAATTACTTTCTTTCAGAACCACTTTCTTACCTGGAATTGCCTTTCCTTCCCTCCAGCATTTTGCTTTCTGCTTTAACAGAACTCCTTTCTTGTTTGGAATAGGGAAGTCCTGTTGTCTGTCTCTAATGCCCGAGACTGGCAAGTTGAGTGCCTTCCTTTGACCTCTGGCTTCCTCCGTTGCTTTGTGGGACTGTCAGTGTTGACAACAGTGGTATCCATTCATCTGTACTTGCTTTGAATGTCCCAAAGGCTTTCATATGTCTGTGCTTTGAAAAACTTAAAGTTTTCATTTATTATTATCATCTGTGTGTGTGTGTGTGTGTGTGCACGCACGCACGCACGCACGCACGCACGCACACACGCAGCACGCACGCACGCACGCACGCAAGACATCACACATACACACATTCCACAGAGTGCGTGTGGAAAGGATCCGGCATCCAGGCATTGGACTCATGCTGCTAGGCATCCTCTGGGCCATATGTGTTGCATATTGACAGTATTTTGGATTTTGCTTTACAGCTATTTTTGTAATTAAATGCTTAATACAAAATGGTTGATAAACATCTTCCCTTCTGAGAAAGTGAATTGGTAACATTTTTTCCTCCCACTTATGTCCCTTTTCTCCTCCTTCCCATCCCACAATCCCCAAGCTACGTAAACATTTGTCGTTATTGTTGTTGTTGTTGGCATTACAGAACGTTTGAACATTGAATGTGGTGTCAAGTCATAAGTTTCTCTCTTACAGAATGTTTGACGTGGGAGGCCAGAGATCAGAGCGGAAGAAGTGGATTCACTGCTTTGAAGGCGTGACTGCCATCATCTTCTGTGTGGCCCTGAGTGACTATGACCTGGTTCTTGCTGAGGATGAAGAAATGGCAAGTTGAAGCCGTTGCGGGGGTGTAGCATGAAGTGCCAAGAGCTGCAGACATTGCCAAGACCTTAGCTGAGAAACCTTGAGAAGTCAGTCCTTGCTCATGAAGGAAGTGTTTGAGAGTCCAGGTCCTTGTTCCTTGCTTCAGCCTCTCTGCTGCAGCACAGAGGGTACAGATCCTTAGAAGGCACTCGTGCCGCTTCTCCATCCAGATACCTGGCAATTTCCTGCATCTGCTCAAGGCTCATAGTTCCCCACGAGCTACTCTGTCAGCCTGTATTCTTTGTTATGTGTTATTCTTCTCTAGCTCTAGAAAGACCGCGTTCAAATAACATCCAATAAATGCACCGTTACTCTGGGGAAATATTTTCTTTAATTACGTTTAAAACTCTGGCATTTTGTACGTGTGGAAATTCTGGGCAGGTTTTAGGTTTTTCTAAACCAAGTTTATAGACAGTTGTTGGCCAGGTGGGGAAGTGGAGCATAACATATACATTTCTTTCTTTTCCTCACTGGAAGACACGCCCATGTCCTCTTTGAACAGAGAGCCGAAAGGGTAAAAAAAAAAAAAAAAAGAACCGACATCATCTTCTCTAATATCCATGGTGTTGAACTACTTGGATTTCAGCTTTCTCCATTTAATACATTACTCTGGAAGCTTCCGCCTAACTCTAAGCAAAGCTTAGGTGATGTGTGCAACAGCAACGTCTCCTCCATGTGTTCATGTGTGGCCATCCCTTGACTGTAACATCCTATAGAGGGAGGCTCTCAGGCATCAATCATAACACAGCGGGCACTGGGCCAGTGACGGTTGTGTGAGGTTGAAACGAGGTACCTGTTTAACGTCTGTATTGTGCTTGTCTAGAAATGACAAAAATGTATACTTCTGGAATGATCGTTAGCACTGGAAGAGAGATCCAACAAGACAGAAACCTCAACCACTGGGCCTGGCCACCTATCACCTGAGAGGTCCAATTAGAAGGTAGCTGGCCAGAGGAAGTAGAGAGGAATTCATTCATTACAGCCTTACTGGGAGAACAGGATATCAGTACCCTAGGCTGTTGTTGGATACTGAGAAGGGCAAAAGAAAAAGCAGGAAACATTGGGCATGCATCATTCCAGGGTCAGGGTCAAACTGTGGTCTGGTTGATCATTGACCCAGGCCTGGTTGGGCAGGGTCTCCCGGTGGCATCTAGAAAATTGTTGTTGCTCAGGGGGTTGGGGGCTGAGGGAAGAGCTCCCTTTTCATCAGGAGGTAATTGCTTTCACTCGGGGCCAGCCTCCCTTCCATCCCAGGGAGTAAACCTTTAAGGCTTTTTCTGCTTCAGTTTGAAATAAGGCAAAGGGACTCAGACAGAACAGGTTAGAGACAAAATTGGAGTTGAGACACCAGCAGGGACGTTCTTCAGAGTGTTCCGTGCTAAAACTGATCCTCAGAAACTTCACTGTTGGAGAAAGTGATTTTATTTTCTCTTACAGAACCGGATGCACGAAAGCATGAAGCTGTTCGATAGCATATGTAACAACAAGTGGTTTACGGACACATCCATCATCCTTTTCCTGAACAAGAAGGACCTCTTTGAAGAGAAAATCAAAAAGAGTCCCCTCACGATATGCTATCCAGAATATGCAGGTATTTGACTCTCTCAGAGTAACCTAGCACATCGTGTGTTTCTAAGTGAAATCACCCCCTAAGGCAAGATTTTCAGGTGTCGGCTTGAATGTATTAGCAAACTAATTCCTTCACCGTAGGCTGGGATATATTTCAAACTGCATTTGAGCGCAAATAATTCCTTAAGGTGTGGATGAGTCCTCTGAAAATCCCTTGTTTGCTTTGTGGAAAGGCTTGTAGTTGATTTCCAGAGACGTCTCCATGTCCCTATGAATTTAAAAACTGACTTGTGCACGCAGTAACCAGATCACAGACTGGATGAACAAGATAGATAAGATCCGAGTCTGTTCACCATCTTCTCTCAGACACATGCATGCTACTAAACACCTGATAAACAATAGCAGCCACCCTGCTTCTGAGAGGGCGCATGAATATTACTGCAGGAAGACAAGTGGGAGGGGCCACTGAGGCAGCCATTTCCTCCACGGTGTCAGGGAACATGATAGGAAATCCAGGCCTTGATAATGAGACTCTCATAGACTGTGTACCACTGTGAATAACGGCCTAGCTTTTACACAATTAGGTCTGTGATCTCGAACAAAGCAGATGCTTTATGTTCCAAGGCCTCGTCTATAAAATTAGGAACGGGGTTAAAACCTTGGTCTTAATGCGGTTTAGTTCCTTGGCGCACATTACAAGCTGATCCTGAAAGCGAGTCTGGGGTTCACACCTGTGGGCCCCAGACTTGGTGGGTGAGTAGGAAAATCCGCACTTCAAGGCCATCCTGGTCTATGCAGTGAGTCTAAAGACAGATCATGGTGTATGAGAACTTGTTTCCAGAACAAAAAGTGAACACCAGGACCAGAGCTTTCTACCCACTCACACCCTTCCAATACTCATATACAAGCAATGTAAATTGGTTTACACACACACACACACACACACACACACACACACACACACACTGTCTCTTTAAAATATAAGACTTCCACTGGTTTGTGTGAACTCTAAATCTAAATATTCTTAACCTTTACCTCAGTCTGTTTGGAAAAGCAAAAAATTCTCCAGAGCTTCTCAAAATGGAAGTTGAAGTTGAGTCAGTGCTGCTCTGAACTGGTTGTTGGTGGGCACTGAGTGAGTGCTCTTTCCCAGCTGAGGCTGAACAGCCTGTTGGTGTTGGTTTGGCTGAGAACAAGAGCTTAGTGTAGACAGTGTCCATATTGAGACCCCAGTGCACCACACATCTGCACACAGACATGCACCAGGCGAGCTGCGTTTAATTAGGGTCTCGGTCAAAGCAGAAAGAGCTTGTTCCGTGGTAAACACAAGACGGTTACATAATTGTTTGCTATCCCAAGTGCTAAGATTATAATTGCAAAGCGGCACGGCACTACTTGCTCTGAGAATCGGTTCAATTGCTTCTTGCATCACCATGAGCTGTTAGTTTATGGATGAACCCTGTGTAGCCCCCACCTGCTTTGGTGTATCCTGCCTCTGTCCACTGACTGGCAGATCACCTCTTTGTCCTTTATTGGGAGTTGCCATTTCACCAGAGTTCATCTCTAGTCCTCTCATGGTCATATTTGCTGCGATGTTGTGTTGTCAGTCCCTGGGATCCTTCTGCAGCTCCTGGCTTCTATTTTCAGCTGCTTCTGGAGCGTGGTTTTTAGCACCGATGCATAAGCAAAGCTAATCTCTCCTTATCCTTCGACTGCCTTGTAAACTTTCCAGTTTTGAAATTGCCTTCACCCGATCAGATATCCCTTCAGGAAAGTTCACATGGGAGACAATACCTATTTCCCCAGCATGCGTGTGCACACACTGAAACACACACATATGACACACACACACACACACACACACACACACACACACACACGCTTTGTCCTTGTTCAGACTGAAAATCAGATCAAAGACTGTGTCCAGCAGTTTACCCATGTTTTTGGTAGCCCCTGGGGTACAGTAATTTAGTTACCCAGAATGTGCATTGCGTATGAGCTGTGTACCCAGTTTAAATTACTTCACCCAAGCACCTTTGTAATTAATTTAGGAGTTATATTCTAATTGCTTTCTTAACCCAACAAGACGCAGTTCATTACATGCAAATTTTAGAGTACCAAAGGATTTGAGTTTGAAAAGTTAATATTACATACAACAATCACTCAGGGATTATGGTTCTGTTAATTCATGCTGTCCTGGCACACTAAATGCAGCTTCTCTCTGGGCCTTGTCATGTGGCATTTACCATGCACCACATGGCATTTTTATGCGTGGTGGTGTGATAACAGTGGATGCGGTTGGGAGGATGGAGTCATTGCATTCTGTTTCAGGATGCGTGATGCTGAAAACAAATGGAGAGACGGCAAAACGCGCAACAAAACACATAATGAAACTGAAGCACTATTTGTATCATCTATTGGAGGGTTTTAAGTATTACAGAGCCTGTCTGGATTTGGTTAGTTAGGGCATGTTCCCAGAGCACCACTGTGATTGGATGTGGAAAGGGCAGACATCCCGGATGGTAGTGGACAGCAGAGAAGCAGTACTGCAGAAGACAGTGGCACTTTGTGTGACGAGTTGTCATGGTAAACTCTGAGAACCCCTGGTGGAACAGAGCACTTCAGAGCAGAAGCAGAGAGCACAGAGAATCCTGAAAGGCACATGAGTAATTTGCGTTATTACAAAGGAGGAACTTAATAGATTTCGTTCTGTTATATGCCTTGTCATATTTTCTAACAATATCAAGTGCACAGATACACAGTTAGCTCTAGTATGAGGCATGTTTAGAAAAACCACAATCAAATGCAGAGTTGTGGGGTCTAGCTCTGATCCATACATCTACAAATTAGCCCCTGCATCTAAGGCTCAGGGAGTCATGTGGAAGAGGAGGCAGAACGACTGTGCGAGCCGGAAGATTAGAGTTCAGTGTGAGACTGTGTCTCCTAATGATGTCAGAAGCTACATACAGAGTCTCACCAACATGGCTGCCTAGGCATGAGCTAAAGAAAGACACCAGTAGATGTGCCAGAGTGGATGGGGGAAAGGCCAAGGGGCCTCAACCCTACACGAAGAACTACAGGCAAATCAGGGATGTGAGTGCAGAAACTTCTCAGGGACGAGAGCACCAATTGGCTATCTGATACCATGATCAGCCCTGACGATACGCAGATCAGCAGGCTCAAACAGACTGAGCAGGTTGTATTATTTATGAACAGATGCATACATGGAACAGCAGTCAATGAAAAAGGATGTGAGTTTGAAGTGAACAAGGAAGGATGTATGGTAGGTGCTCAGAGGCAGGGAAGGAAATGAAAACTGAAGTGATTCTGTTATAATCTTGAAAAAAAGTTTACAAAAAGAAATGGGAGGGAAAATGAACACACAAACAGCTCAAAGTAGGTATGTACAGCCTCGGTCCAGAAACTGAGCTTTCCAGCACCCCAGAAGTCCTTCCACCCCCTTGCAGGCTCAGCTAATTCAGCCCCTCCCTTTCTCCCTGAAAAATGATCATTATAGAGGCTCATTTCCTTTTGATTGTTTGGCAAGCAACACTGGGTCACATATGGTATGTATGTGTTTATGTTTGGCTCCTGGGGTCCAGCAGAGAATTCAGTTCTTATTTCTGAACGGCAACTAATGATTTGATTCTCCCAGATTTCACATGTCGGTGATGGCACGTGAACTTTCAAGGTATTTCCCAACATTGAAGGCTATGCTCGGCTAGGATTCTTTGTGACCCTTTGACCATAGCACAGTTCTCAGGCCTGCACCTAAGCACTGGTCTCTGGGTCAGACAGAATGTGTCTGTATTTATCTGGCAACCCATTCCTGAATTGCTCTTATTCAGAGCCAGTCTCTAGCCTCCCCCCCTCCCCCAACTAAAAGCAGGAGGACCCTCCCCCCATTTTTCTTTTCCAGTGACTTCATAGCCCTTAACTATATTCCCGACATGAACAAAAATGTCCATAAAAGGATAATTAGTGAGTAACAGGAAGGAGGAGAGGGCAGCATTTGGCTGGCATTGTTGATTTGCCCTCTAGGTTAGCACAATACCAGTGAGCTAACCTTAGGGTTAGGTGGCTCGAATTCTCCAGCTTAGCGATGTGGAAGGGAGAGGGTGGTAAATAAGGATGTCTGACTCTTCAAGATTTAAACAGAAATGGAGCAAACATAGACTGACATGCCACGGTCTTTAAGTTCAAAGATGACTGGTAAAGATTAGTTTATGTATTGTGTTTTCACTTGGAAAAAAAGAGATCCTTTTGTTCCAGAAGGGAGAGGATGGTTGCGGAGTCCCTTGTATTTTATATGCAGAAAACTGGCCTGCATTTTAAAGTGTCATTTACTTAATCCTAGACAAGTTTAAGTTCTTGCAAACTTCTTTGTCCCATCTCAGGCTCAAACACATATGAAGAGGCGGCTGCGTATATCCAGTGTCAGTTTGAAGACCTCAATAAAAGGAAGGACACAAAGGAAATTTACACCCACTTCACGTGCGCCACGGATACGAAGAATGTGCAGTTTGTGTTCGATGCTGTAACGGACGTCATCATAAAGAATAACCTAAAAGACTGTGGTCTCTTCTAAGCTCTGCAGTGGGGTAGTAAAAATGCATTTTCAAACCAGACGAGTACTTATATATGGATCTCTCTAGACTAGAGTCTCCCAGCAACAGAGAATGTAGTGTACAGCAAATGCATCCTGGACCTGACCAGAGTTCTGACCAAAGTTGTTCTGTATCGTGTCTTTATCTGAACGTAATAGAAGGACCTTTCTCGAAGGCGAAAGATGGTCCTGGAGTGTGAGAGGGAGGGTTGATGTTGAAGCTGGGGCTCTAGTGTACTGATGATTTCTGTGTAAGTGTAAATATGCAAATGTAAGATGTATTTATAACTTCTGATTTCCCACGTTATGTTTAGGTTGTAAGAGTGGCAACTTATGGTCCTAGTGCGATGGCTTTGGGAAAACATAACTGTTAAGTACCTTGTATGGAATGACAGATTGGTTCTGTGTTTGGCAGTTTTGATCAGCTTTATTTATGTTCGTGCCCCTAAATTTTAGGCACCATAATTAACATTAGGAAATGTCACCCCCCTTACCTTGATTCTATGTTTACTTATACTCATAAAATGTTATTTGTATAAACGTTGCACAGACTATTTTAATACCATGATTTGTCCTCTAAAGTTTCTGTTTCATGGGGATGATCTTACAGAGGTTGCTGCACCTGCCTTTGGATCAGTCATTTACGCATTGAGAGCATTAGGATTTATACAGAGTGCATGACGTGCCGATTCTACTTTACATTTGTTTTAAGAAACTAAAATTGCAGATCTTTGAGGACACAGGATCTCAGACTTAAAAACCTTTCCGTCTTAAATTCACTACTTTGAACTGGATCTTAGTATCTGGCTGGTATTTCTGCATTGCCTTGGAGTGATGCCAAATTAATTTTATACACAATAACCACTGTTTTATTTATAATGACGTTTAGGTGAGTGATGAGAGCATTTTTTGAGTAAAAGATTTTTAGTATTATGTGAATTTTGAGACATTGATTTGTGTATTTTTTTTTTGACAAAGCCCTTGTATTTGAGCACACATGATACTTCCTTGTCTAGGAGAAGACCAGAAAACATGATATTGCTGATATTATACAAGCTTTTGATTCATAGGGAACTAGTTTGAGGTTCATTACTTTATGTCAAAAATGACTTCTTTTGCATTAGGCATTCGAATTCCTTCCACTTGCTCGAATTTCTATTCTTTTAAAGCTACAGTATGATTTCTGACATTAAGTGGACAATTATTGTTAGAAATTAAATAATAGTATTTAGCAAGATCAGTGAGTGTATGTGGGCTTAACTAGGTGTTACGTAACAGCTACATACTGAACTTTGTTAGTGCCATTTTCAAAGAATCATTTACAGTGTGCGTGTGCCCTTGTTTCAGCAAGCTGAATAGCATCCCCCAGCTCCTTCCCCCTTTTAACTCATCTACAACATCGAGTCTTTCCATAAGCTTTGCTGGTGCGTAGTTGCTCACTTGAGTTAGAAGTTGCTGGTTCCTTAGAGTCTCCCCGCTGACGTTTGTGCATATGTAAGTGTATGGAGAACCGTAAACTACATCCACGCCTGTTTACTTTGGGCACATTTGTTCTCTTCTTTGTAATGTAAAGAAATTCAAAGTTACCCAAATTCCTTCAGTGTTAGTCTAGATTATTTTCTGTGCCTTTCACAAAAGATCCATTTCCATTCATTGACTAATGGAAGACCTGTCAGACCCACCTTGTCAAGCTGTGTATGAAATTCAAGTATACTCTGGATACATTTGAGTGATGAAAAATAGGGTTTGAAAGCCACAAAGAAGCACATATTGGTGACCATCATTGGTGAATCCCTGAACTCTGTGTAACTGTGCTACTAATACACCCCAATAAATTTAAATTTTTAAAATTTTACAAACCTGTTGACTGAATTCATTTTGTATTAGAATATAGGCGTAGCATGTAAAAACTCCCTTCTTTGTTTCCAGTACTCTCTCATTTTAGCTTTATCTATCTGAGAAGCTCCAGTTTGCCCTGAGTGTTCTTATAGAGTATGATTTCAAATTTAAATGTCCCGCCTGTCATCCCCTATGGGAATTCATCTCACAGCTCACTGTACCCATAGAATCACAAAGAACTGGGGTCCTACATTAGAAGAGGCTTGTGGTGGTCTGGCCCTTCTTGCTTTCTTTAATGCTTGGCTGAGGCAATGAGTAGATTCATTTGTGCCCTTTTACTTCCAGCAGGATGCCTTGCCACAGAGCTAAAGCTGTGGAATCAGTTGATCAGACTGGAATATCCAAATGCATAAGTCAAAATAAGCCTCTTCCCATTGTAAGTGACCTCAGATGTATTTTGATAGTGACAGAAAGCTGTATAACATACCTACTGAATACCCTCTTCGTTGGGGAAATACAAGCTATAGGTCACATGTGACCTAAAGCATCTGTGAACGTGGTCCAACACAAAACCATTAATGTAAAACATTATAAGTCTGTGTGTGAGTCCGTGTGTCTGTATGTCTGTGTGTGTCTGTGTGTGTGTGAAAGACAGACAGCTGGCCCCCCAGGGGGGATGAAATTTCCTAAATCTTTCAGTTAAAATTGGCCACCTGGACTTCCTGTGTCTCCATTTCTAGGTGGAGAGTTCATTTTCATTAAATAACCTCTAGTTTAGTTTGGGGTAGAAGGGGTATTTTTGTTTGTTTCACATTCTCAGGTCCTTATTGAGCTTCCCCTTAAAATGGCTTGTGAATAAAATTCCATCAACCCCATGTAATCTAGGTTGGTTTGTTTAATACGAAATCCAGACTACATCACCCTCTGTTTTAACTCACACTGGCTCTGAGTTGTCAATAAAATTGAGTATTATTTAAGGCCTCCCAGGCAAAGTGTTCTCTCTGTGTGAGCTCATCTTAGTACTTTCTGACTCCTCTTTTATTACTACAGGTAAATAGTGCCCTGGGCTTGGCCCAGACTTCCTATAAGTGTCATGTGGATAAGTCCTGCCTAGGTGAGTCCTCAGAAAGAACCAACTGTAACCCTCTTGGACATATACCTGAAAGATGCTTCATTCTGTGACAGGGACACTTGTTCAACCATGTTCGTTGCTGCTCTATTCATAATGGCTAAAAATTGAAAATATCCTTGATGTCCCTCAACAGAAGAATAGATGAAAAAGCTGTACATTTACACAATACAGTATTATTCAGTTTTTAAAAAATGACATGAAAATTTCAGGAAAATGGATAGAACTAGAAAAAAACAACCACTCTGAATGAGGTAACAGAAAGACCAATGGTAATTATCTGCTCATATCTAGATATTAGCAATTAAATAAGTTATAAACAAGCTACAATCCATAGACAGACATAAGGAAGTTAGGCATAGGGGAAAGGACTGAGGGGGGCTCCTGGATCTTCTGGGGAGGATAGGTAGACTGAGATGGGCATGGGAGGGTCAGGCAGGAAGAGGGAGGCAAAATGGGGTGGAGGGAGGGAATGAGGGGAGAGTATGCTAGACTCGAGGGGGCATTTGAGGGATGGAATGAACACTTAGTGCAGTGAAAACTTCCTATAATATATGAAGGAGGTCCTAATGAAGTCTCCAAATAATGAGAGAGACACAACTCCAACTGGTCTTCTCCCGTCACCAAACAAAGTGTCCAGTACCAGGATTGGGTTGGCCAAAAGGTTCCTATGGCAATCCCCAAACAACTCACACCGTTGCCAAGAAAATAGGTTGCTCTCCACAAGTTGACAGCCAAGCCCCCTTGCTGAGGACAACACACAACTCATTGAAGATGGAGAAGACAAGCTGGCACTCATGTAGAACCTTCACCCCGACATTCTAGTGTCTTTGATATGGGAAGTTATTCTGTAGGTTGCCAAATGGGAAAACCTAAATACCAACCCAGCCACTAAACCTTTGACCAAAAATCTGTCCTGCCTACAAATATGCTAGGCAGGATAGAACTTGTGGGAGTAACCAACCAATGGTTGGTTCAAGTTAAGGCCCACTCCATGAGAAGGAATCCATTCTCAACACTGAATGTCCAAGAACCAGGGACCAAAGATAAAACTAAGCAATAAGGGTGTAATGAAAAACAAATCAATAAAATTACTCCTAGTGATATTGCTCATAGATCAGTCCTTTATACAATCATCAGAGAAACTTCCTCCTGCCGCAGATGAGTACAGATGTAGAGACACAGACCAGTCATCACAGAAAGAAAGTCCTTGAAATGCACAGCAGAAAATGATATGTCTCCATCAAATTCCTCCTTTCAGAGCACATGGAAGCTCGTAGAAGAAATGGGGGACAAGATACTGAAGCAGAAAGCGTGGGGCCTACATGGGTCTACACGAGGTCCCATATGTATAAATGATAGCTTTCGGCTCAGTATTCTTATGAGATTCTTGAGTGTGTGAATGAGTGGGTCTCTCTGACTCCTGTGCCTGCTCTTGGGGCTCTTTCCTTCTGCTGCGTTGCCTTGCTCAGCCTGAATGGGATGATTTTTCTTCTCTCCTATTAAATCTAATTTTGTCATGTTTGGTTGTTATTGCATAGAGGCCTGTTCTATTCGAGACCCAGAGGAAGTGGATCTGGAGGGGAGGGAGGTAATAAGGAACTGGGAGGAGTAGAGGGAGGGGGAAACTGTAATCAGGATATATTGTATAAAACTATTTTCAATAAAAGGAAAATTATATATGAAAGCATTTTAAAGTCCTGCCTAGGACATGGGACATATTCATTTGTGCTATTTTATTTTGTTCAGGATATTTTAAATCTTGTTATCTGCCCTTCTGTTTGTTCTTTGGGAAACTGGTTTTGGAAGGCTGCCATTCCAATCACACTTCTTACTTTTCCCTGGTTCAAGCTTGACCAATTCACTCATACATCCTTGAGCAGAGGGAGGATCGAGACGAAGCCACATACAGTCTCAGTTTCCATTTGCAGAGACAACAAGGCTTTTGTGATTCAGGAAAGCCCTTCATTTCAGCGCATCTCTGAAAAAACGTTCTTACACTTAATCTGATTCAAGCATATTCAACCTCTTTGAAAACAGTAGAAACGTGTGTGTTCCTACTGAGTGCTGCCAACCAGCCCAGTCAGCCTCTGATAGGTAAATTTTACATAGACAAATCTAATTTAGGACTACGTGTTTGTCAGATGGCTTTAAAGAATTATCTTGTTTTCAGTAAAGTCATTATTCCACTTTGTTCCGTCCATGGCTTCCGAGGTTTTTTGAACCCTAACACTTTGTTAGGTTACAAAGCCATGATGAAATGGAAATTGTGGCTCGTTTTGAAAGTCAGTTATGTCAAATGATGTTTTGCATGGGCACACAGGTGAAAGGATGTTTTACTGGAGCAGACATGGGAAAGAATGTTTTCCTGAAGCAGATATAGGTGAAAAGATTCTTTGACATAGCAAACAAGGGAAAGGACGTGTGATGAAGAGGCGTAACTATGACCCCACAGACGGTGGGACACAAGCATTGAGCATTAGTTTGGTTTGCTTGACCTCACTATTCTTCTCTAATGACACACATATATTGGTTTGCCTTACATAGCATTGTTGAGATCAACTTGTGGTAATGCTTCCATTGAGAGAAGCATGCTCAAGAACTACTCCTGAGGTTCCTGTGTCAGCTTGCTGCTTCTGCAGTCTCGCCTCAGGCGGGTTGGCGAGCCTGGTGATTTCTTCAACAATGAACTGCAGCTGCTGGTTCGTGCCTGGTGTCTGCCTGCTGAGAGCACTGGTCTGCAGCCGCTGAGTCGTGTTTGGTATTTGCTATGGGACTGAATTCCTGCCAAAGAAGATAGAGCTTGCCCCGAAGAACTATTGCTGAACAGGTCCACATCCCCCATATCCTAATAACCTTTCTCTTCCACTACCTCTGCTGGGTGGTGGACTAGAGGAGAGGTTAAACCCTTATTAAAAGTACATTGCAAAAAATGTATGCCTACAACAGGGTACCCATTTGTCTGTATCTAAGTTGTCAACACCAATGAGAGTAGATCAGGACACAACAATTACGCATTTTTACATAATATTTTGTTCTGCAGAGCTACCCACTACTCTTGGTATCTTTAATGTGCTTATTTAATAATGTGATCAGTGTTGCAACCATTAACATAGTGATTGCCTAGTATGTTATTTTGCAGAACTCTGAGTTCACAGTCAGGTTCCCTCATTAATTGGTTTCTCTGAGTCATTTTTTATCATTTTAAGATTCATCTTAATGACTATTGTCACTCTAAAGCTTATGGGAATTTTAAGCATTTAGAAGCGAATGCAGCATGTGTGAAGTCGTTGAGAAACTTTGCTCTTTTTTATCATAAAGACTATGTTATTTTAGAGTTTGTTTGTTTGTTTTGTGTGTGCGTGCGTGTGTGTGTGTGTGTGTGTGTGTGTGTGTGTGTGTGTGTGTGCCCATAGTAGCAAGAAATATATCAGCCCCCTAGAGCTGATTATAGGCTGTTTGAGGCTCCCCAATCTGTGAGCTGGGAACCCAGTTTTACTTTTAAATACTAGTCATTTCTCCAAACAATTTTACAGTAAATTTATATCATCATCAGTGCTTATCAATAACCAAATAGTTATTGATGAACATTTTGTGTGAAATGTCTCAAAAACTAACTACGTAATCCATCTTTATTTATGATTAAAACCCTCCTCATGTCTTATGTTACTACTGATGATACTAGAAGACTCAAGTGAGAGGCTGAAAAGTCTCGATTTTAGGACACCGGCTACTTTTAATAATGCAGTGAAATCGATGGCAGGTTTGCAGTTTTAAAGCAAGCTTGGGAATTTTCTCTGAGTTGCTTTCAAAACCCTGCCTTAAGAGTATAAATACATTTATGTCAAGTTATGCATTTCACAATCCCACTGGCCTGTTTCCCGGGCATTTTTTCCTTATTGGCTTGGTGTTTCTAGTGACTTTTTTTTAATTTTCTTCCATTTTCTTAGTTATATTAAAAGTTATGAAACACATATCATCAGGTCTAAAGATGCCCAAGTTGCAGACAGGAATTGGCTGAGTTACCCAGACCAGAGCTGGGGAGTCTTGGCTGTGACAGTCTTGCTATGTATGCAATCCTGAGGACCATGTAAATAGGAAAGCACTTCCAGCTTTTGTGATTTTTGTTGCCAATGCTGTATTATCTGTTCTCAGAATGGAAACATGCTATCATCATAAAGGGAGAGTTCTCATAATAAAATTATAAAGGATTAAAAATTAGATATGTTGAAGAAAATATGCAAAGACTACCAATCTGAGCAAGTACCGTTTAGCCAGTACTGGGTAATCAAGATGTTCTTTTATTTGAATGTTATAGTGCACTGTTTCTTTAAGGAAATACATAGACTGAGACCCGGAGAACCTAGAGGCTAAAGAAATGGCTTCTCCCTCTGCAGTCCTGAAGTGTGCTATGGTTTGAATATGTTCGCATGCTCATATTTTGACCACTGAAACACAAATTTCATATGTTGTGGTGTTGGGAGGTTGGGACTCTAGGAGGTAAATATGACTGGATGAACTGACGCGGCATGGGGCAGGTAGTGGAGTTTGTAGCTTTGTAAGAAGAAAGAGAGCTTCAAACTCAACATTTGCACCTACGTTGTATTCATTTGCGACTTCTTGATATACTGGACCCTCAGTCTTGCCAATTCTCTCTCTCTCTCTCTCTCTCTCTCTCTCTCTCTCTCTCTCTCTCTCTCTCTCTCTTTCTCTCTCTCTGTGTGTGTGTGTGTGTGTGTGTGTGTGTGTGTGTTTGTGTTACATTAAAGCAGCAGGAAGCACTAAGAATAAAGGGGCTCCTAATATTTCATTTCTTTTCAGACATACCAAGCATATTCACTATTTCAGCGTGGTTTTCTATCTTGCGTAATTAGACCCACAGTTTTGTATTATTTTGTTTTGTTCCTCTTGTTTGAGTTACCAAACTGACAGATAACTGTGCAGTTTCACCCTGAACTTTCTAAACGAACCAGTAAGGAAGTGTAATTCGATTAGCTAAAGTTTTCTGAGTTTCATGCTTGGATTATAATCTTTGTCTGTGGATACTTACTGCTTTTGAAGTCAAACAAATGACGCTTACACTGTTTCCAAACCGTCCCTTTCGCTTTCATTGAATTAGATGGCGTTTGTTGTTTTCTCAGATATGAATCTGGTCACAGTTGACTGTCGGGCTAACACATTCTTAAATATGTGAAGGACATGCTTCTCAGAGTTCCTCTAAGTATAACATATTTTCTTCATTTATAATACACAGAGTTTCCCATCTGTAAAGAGATCAGGTCTAGAGCCCTACTATACAAGACTACCCAATTGTTCTAAGTACCCAATTGTCCTAAGTACAACTTCAGTTTTCATATTTAGCCCATATCATCCTCTGTTAACAAATTCCCTATCTTAACTGACTCTTCACAAGGACTGGCCTGATGTCTTATGGGTTGCCTTGTCTGAGTTCACAGTGAAAATCTTAAAGTCAGTACACAAGGTCCTGTTTCCTCTCTGAGAGCTCCACATGTGCTGTGCAAACAGCAGGGCTCCAAAGTCCTCTGGAAATGCTACTGTAACAAGATTCATTTGAAAGAATAGCTTCACATGGCTTGGTTGCTGTTGTTTTGTTTTGTTTTAGTTATCAAACAATTCTGATTGAATTCCATGAAAAGGTTTCAAAGCAGAAGTGTGTTAAGATTTAGGTATAAAAGATCTGAGTATTGGGGTCTCCAACAAAATACTACTTCAGTGACAAGCCTCTGTACCAGACCACACTATTTCAGTTCTAAAGTGCTGTGGTTTGGCCTGCTGAGATGTGCCCTTTGCTGCCGAGGGAGTGGAAAAGTCCAATTTTCACTTCAAATCTGAAACAGAAGAGACAAGTGCACATTTGAAAGTCCATGCTCTAAAAGTGAGCTTTAGAATTATTTTTAGTCCTGATGCTTGGAGTAGGCTCATGGGATACTGGAAAATTACTCAGCACAGGTTTATAACCCATCTCCAACTCTCCTGTAGCTGAATCACAAGAGTAGCATTTTTTTTTAAATGTTTCTGTGTTGTGTTTCTGCTCTCTCAGACAAGCTCCTTCCTATTTCCAAAACAGCATAAGGTTGGACCAGGCATGCATGACAGGCAGAGCATTCTTACTTAGTTCAGGAGTGGCTCCAGAAGACAAGGAGGAAGGTGGGAGCTAGAGTTCCCAAGGATCAAAATCAGGAGGACTTCAAATCCCTTCCTTCGGGTGCTAGATGAACAGCTTTGGTTTTGAGATGACAGAGGAGTACACATGGCTTTTAATAAGCAGTAAAGGATTGAGAGAGCTGAAGGAGCTTGCAACCCCATAAGAACAACAATGTCAACCAACTGGAGTTTCCAGGGACTAAACCACTACTGAAAGACTATACATGGACTGACCCAGGGCTCCAACTGCATATGTAGCAGAGAATAGCCTTGTTGGGGCACCAGTGGAAGGGGAAACCCTTGGTTCTGCCAAGGTTGGACCCCCCCCTCAGTGCAGGGGAATGTGGAAGGGGGTAAGGAGGATGGATGGGGGAATATCCATATGGGGGAGGGTGAGAGGATGGGGTTGCTTATGGACAGGAAACCGGGAAAGGGAATAACATTTGAAATGTAAGTAAAGAAATATATCTAATAAAATAAAAGCAGTAAAGTCTACTCTGCATGGTTGAAGCTTAGCAGTTTTACATATTTCCCTTATGATTAGCTTCATTATGCTAATCAGAAGGCTACATTTATGTGCACATTTTAAGCAAATCTGTTTTCAGATTGTATGTATATATAAATGTTCCATGAGAACTAGGATGACTTTTTACTTAAATACTATGTATAATGCATACATTAGAAGATATCAATAATTTCCTTTACAATTTTTTTTAAAAAACTATTAAAACATTCTAGTTGTGATTTTCTGTGATAGTTTCCCTTTGCTGTAAAGAGGGGCTTCTTCGATGAGGGGTAATAGCTATACCTGTCTGCCAACAGAGGGATGAGATTTAAAATGGAGTAAGAAAGAACACTGGTCTAGTAGAGGTAGTCGATTATTTTTCTATGCTACACGACTTCTCTTACCCCAGGAAGCTGGCTAGGTTTCTAGTATTATGTATGACTTCCCTACTGCTGAGTGGGCGTTCAGTCCAATTAGACAGCTATAGGTTCCCACCAGCATGTGCGTGCTACCTATTGTACCTGTATGGATCTTTGCCAAGATGATCATTGCTGTGGTGCATAGGTGTTACAGCCAAGTAGGACTAATAGCTGCCTCCCTCCCTTGACATCATGCATAGGATAGGTCTCCAAGTTGGATCCAGCTCTAATCATCTGAGTCTTATGGCCTAAGTGTTTGGTATATTCAGGAATAGGAGCTTTCTTCCAAATTCTGGGAGGCAACCAAGGGAACATTCATAGTCTGTATAGTTTGGAAAGTCACTCTGAAGGATATCTATTGTGCCTGGTACTAGTACTTGTATTTTGTTAATCTATGGTTCTTCTGGGAATCATTGTCAACCCAAGTGTGTGTGTGTGTGTGTGTGTGTGTGTGTGTGTGTGTGTGTGTGTGTGAGAGAGAGAGAGAGAGGAGAGAGAGAGAGAGAGAGAGAGAGAGGGAGGAGAGAGGAGGGGAGAGAGAGAGAGAGAGAGAGAGAGAGAGAGAGAGAGAGAGATTTGTTGAATAAAAATAGCATGATGCCTTAAAGCTTTCTCAAACATTGAAGTTATCTGTCCCTCATTCTTTCTCTTTCTGTATTACCTTTTTTTCCCCTCGGTTGAAGCTCATCTCCACAATTTTGTTTCCCACTTCTTATTTCCTGTATCTTGCAAGTCCCATCTCAAGGAGCCACAAACCCAGATTCCCTTTATATTTTCCTGGGTTCTGTGGTCACTTCATGTTGCATACTGTTACCTGAAGACTTGGGACCTCAGGTGAAAGAGGTGTTTGTCTTTCTGGGTCTGGGTTACCTTACTAAATGTAACCTTTTTAGGAGCATCCCTTCATCTGCAAGTTTCATTTTTCTTTACAGATGAATATTCCATTGCACATATGTACCACATGTGTATTATCCATTTATTGGTTGAAGGACATTTAGGTTCTTTCCTTCTCCTAGCTTTTATGAATTGGGTAGTAAGAAACATTGTTGAGCAAGAATCTATGGAAAATGATGGAGGATTCCCAGTATCCCAGCCCCAGTAGATACATATACATCAGTCTTCCAGGATCGGTGGCTCAATGAATATTGAAGGAAAGGACATGGAAGATGGTAAGATACCACTATGAAATATTATCTCTTAGAAATCTCTGCGTAAGAAAGACTGGAACAATGGCAAAGTTAATGTGTATTTCAGGAGAAAAATTTTACAGGGTCCACGTAATTAGACTATGAAAAGGGAAGAACTAACTGCTCTCTAGGACGAGTCTCTTTATTGGCTATTCAATACCAAGGGTTCAGTCCTGATGTCATATATAAACAAATGAGAAAAAGAGACAGTAGGTTATGTTTATATATTTGTGCCCTATGTACCTATGTACCACACATATGTACCTATGTACCACACATATGTACCTATGTACCAAACATATGTTCCTATGTAACAAAAACAATGAAAAAGAGACACTTGATAGAGATACCTCTCTCAGGGCTAAGCGCTCTACGGGCTCTCATTTTCTGCGTAATGTCTAGCTGTGGGTCTCTGCATTTGTTCCCATCTGCTACAGTAGGAAGCTTCTCTGATGTTGGCTGAGCAAGACCTTGATCTATTAGTAGAGAAGGAGATTCTTAGGGGTCATTTTATAGATACTTTTCTTTAAAGCAATAGTATTTGGCTTTACTCCTGGCCCCTGGGCTATCTTGTCTTAGGTTCTTGGTCACTCAGTATTGGGGTATGGTTTCCATCTCATGGAGTGGACCTTGACTCAGATCGGACATTGGTTGGCTACTCACACAAGGTTTGTGCCACCATGGCCCTAGTATATCTCGCTGTCACGACATCATTGCCAATCCATAGGTAGTGACTGGATTGGTATTTATGTTTGTCCTCTGGTATTGTGCAGAAGGCCTTCCTATACCAAATCCAAATATAATAGGATATAGGAGGGAAGGCTCTATATGTTCACTGCTTGACTTCTCTGTGTTCAATGAGTTGTGTGTGTATTGGCCTCAGCAATGGAGCCATGCTATCAGTTTATGAAGACCAACATTTAATCTTGGCAGAAGCCTGAGTTGCGTGGAAATTCTCATGTGACCCCTTGGGCTACCAACTCAATTAGATATAACCCAGTGCCAGTACTGTGAGGCTTCATTTTGTGACAAGAGATCGTTGTCTTACCACAGGGCAGAAAAGAATGTAACCAAGAACCATGAACTAAAAGCAAGAGCTAACATAAATCTTTCTTCCTTTATGTTGATTTTCTGGGTCATTTTGTCACAGGGATGGAAATCTAATTTACCCAATTATAAAGGGGCACCTTACATAAAAGTACATAAGTAGGTATTTACAAAAAAATGTGCAAATTCCCAAAAGTCTATGGAAAGGCTCACTTTGTGTATGGACATCAAAGCTGCAGCAAGACACATCACCTGAGTCCACTAAGAAGAAGTACTATTAAAAGAACAGAGGCAACAGTGTTGGAGAGCGAGCGTGTGGAGATGTGAGAACCTTTGCACTGTGTTGTTAGGAATGCATGAATGTAGCTATTATGTAAACAGTGCGGTTGTACCTCCAGACTTTGAAAACAGAACCCTTGCAGTCTGGGACTTCCACTGCTAGATATTTATCCATATTTTATAGTTTTTCAAAGAAACATTTGACTTCCACATCACATAGCACAATTAATTTTCTGTAAGTAAACATTTCCTCAGTGAATAATTCCATTTGGAAAGGTAACGCAGAGACATCTGAGGAAGAAGGCAGACTTTCTGAAAGGCAAGCCTGAGCCTGCTGCAGCCTCTACTATAATGAAGAATGAAGTCTTGTTTCATATAGCAACGTGTATTGAACTGCGTAGCATTGCACCAAGTAGAATAAAGCAGAAAGCAGACAGAGGTAAAACAAGAACAAAAAGAACAACAATCAACTGGCCAACTAAACTAACAAGCAAATCAGAGAGAGAGAGAGAGAGAGAGAGAGAGAGAGAGAGAGAGAGAGAGAGAGAGAGAGAGAGGGAGAGAGAGAGAATGTCATATAGTGTGCAGGTCTTGTGACCACGTAATGGTAGATTGAGAGAACTGAATCCACAAAGTAGACCTCCGTTACCCTTGAGTGTGTCCACAAGTGTGTGTGTGTGTGTGTGTGCACTCGAGCACGAGCACTGACACACACACACACACACACACACACACACACACACACACACCATGCACCTTCACAATGATATTTTTAAAGCCAGGTGCATGCTCTTTCTTTTCTAATTAAATGTTAGCCTTCCTGCTTGGTTCCCATCAAGGACAAGTTGACCCGGTGAGTAAGGTACAGCTGCCAGCTCCACTTATGTGGCTAAGCTCCAATCACAAAGGCAATTTTAAAAAGCACACGTTCTTTCCAATAACACTTCCCCTAATCAATTCTAGTATCTTAATTTTGGTTTGATAAAAGCAAGGTCAACAAGCTGTTCTTTCTTAGTTCGCCGCAGAGATTTGGATGGGATGTAAGCTGCTCTGTGGTTGTTATTGCCTGTGCTCTAAGTTTCCTTTTCCTCCAGTATTTAGGATCAGTTATATCAGTGCTTGGCCTTTGCTTTGCTTGTGCCTTCTTAGCACTTCCTGGTGAATAGGCTCCATTTGGGAAGGTAAAGCAGAGACAGTATTGCAGAAGCTAGACTCTCTGACACTCAATGCTGGCCCTGCTGTGGTCCATTCTGTAGCCTTGAGTGGTTTCATCTCCCCAGGATGCAGTATTTCTCTCCATAGCACGAGTGACATAACGTAAGTGACATCCCCTTGTAGTTGTTGCCAGACTTAGATTGGTTAATCGGTCCTATAATGTACCAGACAAAGAAGTAAGACAGTTCTAACTACTGCAAGTTAATGGTGGTGATGAATATATAAAGATTAGAGGCTTAGAAGGAAGAGACAGGGGAGGGGGCAGGTGATGTTGACAATTAATTGGCATTCAGGAAAAAATAAAATAGGACTATAGAGGAAAAGCCAACGTTGTCAGTCCAGTCTGGTCCATACCCTCTGTCCCAGCATGATTGCTAACATCTCTGGGCCCTCAGCAGGAGCTTGTAGTTACAGTAAATAAAAGCAGTAAGGTTGGGTTTGGGACTTCAGTTTACATAGAGAAAAGACTTTTCAGTGACCCTTGAAAGGAGCAGAGGGAGAGGAAAAGCACGACTTTGTTCTTTGCCAAGCTGGTCCTGAAAGGAACAGACAGGTGTAAAGCTACAATTCTATTGAGTCAAAAACAAAACAACAACAACAACAACAACAACAAAACCAAACCAAAAACAAAAAGTAAAACAAAAACAGAACAAAACAAAACAAAACAAAACAACCAATCAAACAACAACAATAAAAACCGGAAAAACAAATTCAAAGAAGCTTCTATTTTCTTCCTATTTATGCAGTAAAAACTGCACACAAAACTAGGGGCTCAAAGTGATAATGTATTCTTATAAATTGTGTAGGTAAGAAATCTAAAATAGGCTCAAACATAAGACCCTGAGTTCCAGCCTCAGTAGTATAATGCATACAAAAAGACAAAAAGGTGGGTTTTGTGTGTGTGTGTGTGTGTGTGTCTGTGTGTGTGTTGAGTGTTTAAATATCTGTTATGTGCACATTTATGTCAAAGCAAAAGGCCAACATTGGCTCTCTTTATCACTCTCCTTTCTTCTTCTTCCTGTTCTTGTTTTCTTCCACCACCCCACCTCCTTCTCCTTCTCTTCCATCTCCCCTCTTCCTCCTCTTCCTCTTCCTTTTCCTCCTCCTTTCGAGACAGATTGTCTCACTGAACACAGAGCTTATCAGTTCTGCTGGGTTCTCTGGCCAATGAGCACCAGCACTCCTATTCTCGTCTTCCCCTACTGTCACCTCTTCATTTCAGTTACAGCTGGGCTTTGCCACTCTTGGGTGTATGTGCATCCTGTAGAACTGAACTCCCATCCTGACTCTTTGTACAGCAGGCACTTCACTGGCTGAGCCCTCTTTCCAGCCCCCTACCTAAACACTTTTCAAAAGAAACCTGGGTGCACAGACCTTCACATGATCTGGAGACTCCAAAGGAGGACTTTGTTTCTTTTTCTTTTTTCAGCTTCTATAAACTGTCCACCATCCTTGACTCATGACTTCCGCCTCTGTCTTCAAACCCTGCAGCCTATCATCTTTTCTATAGCCTTTGTTCTGACTTACCATGTGTTAGGTGTATTGTGACTTTCCTGCCACCTTCTTTGTAGGGTCCCTGTGACAGCATTTCTCTTGCCTGGATTATCCAGGACCCTGATTGCATTTTGAGATCTTTCACTTAAATCATTTGCAAACTCTGATCCACCTTATGAACTTAACCAGCCAGTGCCAGTCATTTTCCGGCCTGCCTCAGAGGCTCATTTCATTAGAGGATCAAGAATGAGGTACTCAAAGCCAAACAAAAGCCAGCTCAAGATAAAAGGTTCATCGTTCTACCAATCCTCGCTCAGTCAGTTAACGGCAACGTCTAAAACCAGAATCAAGAGCTCATTGAAAATTACAGTCCAGAAGGTCATTGTAAGTCTTTAGATGTATGATTAAGCCAGGAGATCTACTGCTGGACGTCCTCATTATGTGACAGGAATTGGTAATGAAAAGGATCTTAAGCTGAATTGCCTTAAAATAGGGAAAAGAATCGTAATATGGAATGGAAAATGAACTTGGGTGAGGGTTTTTTTTTTTTTTCATTCTGGGAAAATTAAGCTTAACATCCTGAAAATATGTGGGCTACCATATATTTACTAAAATTTAAGGGTGCTGTAATTGAAGTAAGAATAAAGCAAAGTCGACTTCCTTCGCATGCTTTTCAAAAACATAACAAAGGTAAATAATAGAACATGACTGACTTCCAAATTGGCATTCATGGAATGGCCATAAAGAGTTGTTATTTTAGGAATATCTCAGAAAGCTTGAGGTTTCTGAAGCACCTTTTAATAATTAACCTCTCAAGGCCTGTGAGATGACTCAGCAGGTGTAGAAATTTGCTTCCAAGCTGATGACCTAAGTTTAATCCCTGGAACCCACATGGTGGAGGCAGAAAACTGACCCCAAGTACGGGTATGCACACACATAGACAAGTGTAACAACAGCAACAAACTTGGCAAATAGAGAATGAAGAGGAGGGAAGAAAGTTGGTGAAAAAAATGTGCAGCCAAGCTGGGAGAGCAGAGATTATTGAACAAATAAAGGGTAGATGGGTAATTAAAAGGCTGTGTTCTGGTGCAACAGTGACCCACCCACAGGGAGATGGTTACAGTGGAAGAGGATACCAGTCTTATCACTGACCAGAATGGGCAAAAGAGATATTGTTCAGAATTTAATGCTATGGTGACAACTATCTGCAGTTACTTCCATAGCAAAGTTAGGGAGGAGCTAATATTTTAGTTCTTTCTCTTTCAGGAAACCTCAGAACTGTTGCATGAATGAATCTTCAGGTCCCTAGTTCTTTAAGCTGTAGAGTCTAGAAGAAGCTCTCAAAAGTGACTGACTAGGCTCCTGTTTAAGTTAGTTTTAAGAGGCCATTGAGGTGAATTATTATTGAAATTTTAAAGTCTTATGAATGAGAATGCACAATGTGATGATGTAGGCAGTATATATGCCTATGTATATGAAATATGTAATAAAAATAAAACAAGCACACTTCCATTTGACAAGAAGTTGCATTCTGTTTGGGGCCCTGTTTTCCTGTCCCAAGTCACAACTCTCTCTGTCTCTTGTATAACTGACCTAGTGCTTCCATGTTTGATGTTCGTGTTCAAAATGCTTTGCACTTCTTTACTCACTTGGCATATGTATGTGTATATGTATGTGTATGTAAATGTATACATACATGTATAAGTATATGTCTATTCATATACACACACACACACACACACACACACACACACACACACACACACACACTTTAACTAGAATATTAAGTTTTAGTTTTAGGCAAATAGCCCCAGCTTTCGGTCTCATTCTGTGACTTGCTTATGTAGATATTCAACACTATGAAATTTATCCATCTTGGCACATGTTGTTTCTAACTTATTTTCACTGGTAAATCTAAATTTCACCTCTGCTTATGTACTAACTTATTTAGTAAGTGTTCTCTGTTGAATATTTTGTTCATTCCCTCATGTTTGGTAAATTTTTTCCTCTCCAGCAGATAGTCTGGGAGTGTAATAGGTAGACACAAAATACTCACACCTTGGACTTCACTAGATGAGAGACTGCTGTTTAAATTGTTTGAAGTTTATTCATAGCTTCAGGAAAACTTGGTTTAGTTGAGCTTGCAGCCAATTTACAACAGGGCTACAAAGTTTGTTCCATGAACAGCTGCTAGGAGGCAGAGCTTGTGGAATTTAGAGTTGAACCTCAAGGAACATCTGTGTTGCTTGTGGACACTCAACTGGAGTTCAGACCCAGCCAGTCTGGTGTTCATCCTGTTATAGGAAGCAATTTGTCTGAGAAAATAAATATTTATGTAAGATCTGTCTCCTTGAAGCTAGAAAACATTCCGTCCTGTTGCAGGTGTCTGCACTGGCAAGGGCACCATTGCAATACGGGAGGAAAAACTGTTTGACTGTGAGCCGAATGGGGCTAAATTTACTTCTTTCTTTGGAATGTGAAAACAGAGTATTTTTTCTATTGACTTAGTTTTTTGCTTCTTAGACCGCTCAGTGGAAAACGGGATCAGAGAAGAAACATGCATTTTAAAGGATCCTTAAATTAAATGAGAGAAGTTAAACATTTGATGGAAATAAGTATGATTAAATTGTTACAGCAAGTAAGTTGGACAAGAGATGTTTAATTCATCTCAGTAAACAATGTAAGAATTCATATTTTCCTCCTATTTCATACTATGTTCAATTCAAGTGTTCCTAGTAAGCTGTGCCCTAATTCTACTTTATATTTATAACTAGCCAGGCTTATTCCTCACAACCTTCTTCAAGATTTCACACTTTGTCACCAGCCTGGTCTTCTCAAAGCCGTGTAAATGGCCACATTAATTGTCAACACTTTTCTCCCCTTAGAATGACCTCGTCTTATTCCTTTAATATAAATAGCCTGTGAGGTTATACATAAATAACTATGGTGTTTTAAATCACTGCAGTGGAATATCTCACTAATTTTATATAAATTCCAGTAGGTATAAGAGTTTTCTTTTCTAGTAGTTTTTAGCATTTAGTTGTAGAAAACTAAGAAATATTTCTCCTTCTTAACCTTTTGTAACTCCAAGGAAGCAGTGCCATAAGTAAATCTACTAGAGGCTGAATTCGACTCCCAGTGCCTTTTCTTCCTATAATTGAGCATAGTCTCTGAGACTATGGTTTATTCTGTTATTCCCATTGGTAAAAATTCAGTCAGACAATGTCCCCATTAATTTGACTGGGAACCTTACTCCTCCAGTTTATAACTCACCTGGACACCACTCACTTGTTCTCTAAGACCCCAAATAAATTCATATCCATGTCTCCTGCCAAGAACCAGCCTAGACTTGGTCAGTAATGGGGAGAGGTCCTGAGGAAGGAGTGTTTGGGTGTGACAGAAGAAATGACTTGGAAACAATGGTGGGTTGTAAGTTGACAGCTCTGTAGTCTGCTCAAGATGGTTCTAGATAGCTCTCTGCTTTAGACAGCTCTCTGCTTGAGACAGCCCTGTGTTGTAAACAGTCATCAGGTTTTTTGGGTTTTCAAACCAAAGTCAGAAAGCCCACCAAGGAAATTTGAAAGAACAGCAATTGCTCTATAGACAGCTCATCTCTTGCAGAACAAAGCCCAGTCTTTTATTTACATATTAATTCAGTCATTTACCCTAGGTTCACTTTCAATTATCCTATGAATTAGCATTTTATGACCTTAACCCCTTGATTCATAATAAAAGACAGCAAGTACGTTTGTTTTTTAACATATGAAATTAATTTAGAGATCTGCATGGTTTTGGAAGCACAAACAATAAGCTAACTGGGTGGGATCCAGTCCTTAGGTCAATATTCTCACCAAGCCTGTACCTAAACTCCATCTGTCTCAGACTGACCTTGAACTCAAAAATCTGTCTATCTCTGTAAGCACAAACAATAAACTTAGCTGGATGGGATCTTGCCTTGAGATCACCATTCCCTAAAGGTTTTTATCTCCTTCTGTTGTTGTAAAATATAAAAAATAAAAAATAAAAAAGTATATTGTCTTTTACCCCCACCAGGTCCATCACCTCAGTGCCCCAAGATATCTGCTGGATATCTTGGTGGAAACACATCCCAACTCTGTGGCGGCCCAGTGTCTCCTGCAGCCATACACTTTCCTATACTCTTAAACTGTCACATAAAAGAACACATAACACAATAACCTCAGATCCAATTGTAAGATATAATTGCCCACCTAAACATACAAAGCCTAGTACCATCCATCCCTTAAGAACATTAATAACAATCTGTAAATACACAGAGCAGAATCTTAACATCACCTGCCATGGCTTCTCTCTCTCTCCTTCCTGTCTCTACTCCTATCCGCTCCAGTCTCCCCCTCTTCCTTCAAACTTCTCTCCAACCCATCCTTCCTTCTCCTCCAATGACAGGCCTCCTTCTATCCTGTACCTGCCCCTCATCTGTATTTTACAAATCCTATGGGGAAAAGATTCTGGTGAAGTCACCTGAGTCCTGAGTATGTGACTAGGCAGCTGTCCTTGGGGCAGTGGAATTAGCATCAAAATACAGATAACTCCAGGACAAACCACAACATTCTTCCATTATATCTTTTTTTAAATCATCCCATTCATTTATATCTCAAATGATATCCCACTTCCCTGTTACCCTTCCACCAAGCCCCCAACCTACATCTGCCCTCCACCCTACCTTTTTCCTGTATGAGAGTGTTCTCCCACCTATTCACATTCTCCCACCCCACTATTCCAGCATCCTCCTATACTGGGGCTTCAAACCTCCCTGCCACCAAGGGCCTTCCTTCCTGTTGCTGTCAGGCAAGGCCATCCTCTGCTACATATGTATCTGGTGCCTTGGATCCCTCCAGGTATACTCCTTGGTTGGTGGTGTAGATTCTTCGAGAACTGGGTGGTCAGGCCAGCCCATGTTTTTCTTGCAATAGGGTTGCAATCCCGTTCTGCTCCCCTAGTCCTGCCAGCTCCCCCACCAGGTTCCCTGAGCTCAGTCTGATGGTTGGCTCCAAGCATTCGTATCTGCATTGGTTAGTTGCTGGCTGGACCTCCTCAGGAACCCCCATACTAGGTTCCTGTCAGCAAGCGCCTCTTGACAAACAATGTTTGGTTTGGTGTCTTCAGAGATGATGGATCCCCGGGTGGGGCAGTCCCTGGTTTTCCCTTCCTTCAGTCTCTGTTCCATCTTTTGTCCCTGTTCTTCTTTTGGACAGGAACATTTCGGGATTAAAAACTTTGAGACGGGTGGGTAGCCCTGTCCCTTGACCATGGGCCATGACTTTCTACTGGAGGTAGTCGCAACAGGTTCTGTTTCCCTCTTCTCTTGCACATTTGGCTAAAGTCATCCCCACTGGGTCCTAGGAGCCTCTCCTTTCCCTGGTGTCTGGGACCCTCTGGTGACTATCCCCAGTTCCTCATTCCCCCTGCTGCATAGTTTTGCTGATTTCCTGACCCTCTATACCTCTCTCACATCTCCTCCAGTTCCTGATGCTACCACCATTATGTCCTCCCCCTCCTTTCTCCCTCCCAGGTACCCCTCTCCCTCCACCTCCCACAACTGTCCTGTTTCCCCCTTGATGAAGGACTGAAGAATTGGCACCCTAGTCTTTCTTCCTTCTAAGCTCCATATGGTCTATGGGTTTTATCATGGGCATTGTGAGCTTTTGTACTAATATCCACTTATTAGTGAGTACATACAATGTATGTTCTTTTGTGACTGGGTTACCTCACTTGGGATGATATTTTCTAGTTCCATACATTTGACTGAAAATTTCATGAAGCCATTGTTTTTAATAGCTGAGTAGTACACAGTTGTGTAGATGTACCACATTTTCTGTATCCATTCCTCTGTTGAGGGACACCTGGGATCTTTCTAGGTTCTGGCTATTATAAATAAGGCTGCTATGAACATAGTGGAGTGTGTGTCCTTGTTATATGTTGGAGCATCTTTTGGGTATATGCCCAGGAGTGATATAGTGGTATAGTGGGTCCTCGGGTAGAACTATTTCCAATTTTCTCAGGAACCACCAGACTGATTTCCAAAGTGGTTGTACCAACTTTCAGTCCAACCAGCAATGGAAGAGTATTCCTTTTTCCACATCCTCACCAATCTGCTGTCACTTGCATTTTTGATCTCAGCCATTCTGACTGGTGTGAGGTGGAATCTCAGGGTTTTTTGATTTGCATTTCCCTGATGACTAAGGATATTGAACATTTCTTTAGATGCTTCTCAACCATTCAAGATTCCTCAGTTGAGAATTCTCTATTTAGCTCTTTCTGACAATTTGGCTCATTAGTGCAGTTACCTCTGTTCTTTCAAGCCTGTGAAGCCTCTCATACAATTCATATTGCATCTTTATATTTTACACTGTTGAGAAACCCTATAAAGGACATCTCTTACACTGGTTTAGAAATTCTTTAACTCATGTTGTCAAAGTTCTTTTCCACAGCCACAAGGGCTGTTCTGAAGTTCATACCATTACCATTTTTATGATGAACACATTTTCACCTCTGTGCTCCAGTTATCATGGAGTCATTAACCTTGGAAGAGAGGACATTCCCCTGAAGGAGGAATATAAAATATTTACATTATTCTAAACAATCCTATGCCTAACAACCATCAACACTTTCAGAGGCCCATAGCCTATTAGCTCTGCTTGAGGGGTGAAAACTCTTACACAGTCCCTTATGGGACTGTCATGTGGGATTTGTGAACAAGGTGGCCCAACCATTAGACAAACAATAGAGACCAAATCCAAATCCACACGAAGTCAAGAAAGTGAGTAATGCTCTCATTTTCTTTGGATTGTGTCTCTTATTTACTTTTTAAAGTAAGACAAATTTAGACATGGGTTAAATTGTGAACACTTTTAGATCAGAGTTAGCAAAGATAATCCATATAGTTTTCTCTGTCTGATGACTTCATTATCTTGATTGTTTTTTCCCCTCTATTACAGAGTCCTGGTACTTCCCAGCACTTCTTTTAAATGTATGTGCTTATATGCAAGTCTGGATATATGTGTGTCATGCATATGTAGGTACTCATAGAGAATGTTGGATCCCAATTGAGCTGCAGTTACAAAGTTGTGAGTTGCCCTGCATAGGTCTTTGGAGCTGAACTCAAATCTGGAAGAACAGTAAGGACTCTTAACTGATGATCCTTCTCTCTAGCTCATAACATAATTATTTCTCCTCTCCTTCCTTTTATTAGGTCTTTGAGGATTTTATGCAATATATTTGGATCATATTCATGCCTCCCACAATTTTCTCAGGTCTACTTCTATTTCCCTACCCTCCAGACTTTGTGTCCTCTTAAAAACAAACAAACAAAAGCATCCAGTACAGTTGGCATTGCCCTGTAGTCTTGGATACATGACCTTCCACTGAAGCATGGTCAACCCACTAGAGACCACACCTTTAAAGAAAACTGACTCTCTTTCTCCCAGTCACTATCTATCAGATCCCAAACAAACTCAGGAATAATGACTAACTGTGATACCTATTTAACATACCAAAGCATAGAATGGCCCACAGGGTCTCTGAGTCCAAATACCTATTAAAGAATCCTGACTTTTCTCAGCACTTCTCACCCCAACCTACTTCCCTAAACCTCTCCAAATCCTGAGGTCCATTCCTCCTAGCTTTTCTGCTCTTTTGGTTCTTGATGTCCTCTTGGTTTTCAGCTCCTTTCTTGGTCTCTCTCTCTCTCTCTCTCTCTCTCTCTCTCTCTCTCTCTCTCTCTCTCTCTCTCCCTTTTTTCCTCTCTGACTACCCCCATGCTAACCTTCTCTCATGGCCTTGTTCTGTCTGGACTCTTCCAAATACCACTGCCTGTACTCTGTCCTATCTATAATAAAATCCTTCTCTTCAACCATACCTTGGAGGGATCATGTCCTAATTTTCATTCACTACCCATTGCTAATAGCTACTTAGCTAGGAGAAGGACTTTATACCAAACTCCCCATCCATGCTGGGATTATGTTTGGCCCAAGTTTGTTTATGAAAGCTCTTCTATATGAAGGAAAGACAGATCGTTCTTACAGTTCCAGATCAGTATGCTTATGAGCCAAATCAAAGGCAGCAATTTTCAACTAGTATAAGTATAATCTCATGAAGGATTAAATTCCTGCTTGGGTCACATGTCTAAAATTCAGACTAGTACACATATTCTTGAGGGAAACTATTTACTGAGAGGAGCTCTGCTTTGGCTAGATCCTAGGGGTGGTTGTGCCAAGTTCTGTACTTGTACTAAACACAAAAGAAGAGAATGAGCTTTGCCATATAAAATAATATTTGAGAGTTCATAAGCACTCTTGCTATCTCCACTTGCTTATCTTGGATCTAAATGCTGCTTTCATGGTGTGTGTGTGTGTGTGTGTGTGTGTGTGTGTGTGTGTGGTGTGTCTGTGTCTGTGTGTGTCTGTGTGTTGGTATGTGTGGATGTGTGTGTTGTAAATGTTTGTATTATGGTATGTGTGTGGTATGTAGTGTGTGTGTGTGTGTGTGTGTGTATGTGTGTGATATTAGCATACACATGTGGTGTGTTTTTGTGTATATGTGTGTGGTATGTGTGGTATGTATGTGTGTGTGTATGTGTGTGTGTGTGTATGTGTGTGTGTGTGTGTGTGTGTGTATGTATGTATGTATGCATGTGTACTATGTGTATGTATGTATTTAAGATTTCTCTTTCCAGAGTGACTGCTTGGGGAGTTCTATCATAAATGTCCAAGACGCCTGAAAAGTCACTTTCGTCTGACCTTAAAGACTGTGTGGTTTGATCTGTGCATTTACAGCATCCTGATTCCCAGGTGATTTTTTTTTTTTTTGCTTGAGTGTATGAAAAAGTTTTTGCTTGGCCCCACTGGCACCTCAGATGATTTTTTTATAGTTAAGGATTCTTGCAAACATAAATTCATACAAGGAAGGGGGTAGACAGGAGAGGCTCACAAAACTCACCCACTAGTGAAAGACCCCCCCCTTAAAAGGAAAATTATACGAGCTTAAGGTCCACAACTATAAAAGTAAAAAGTAAGTCTTAAGATTCACAGACTCAGAGCTAAAACAGGCCCTGTGGGGCCTGCCCCGCCATTAAGACTAACAGACCATAAAGATAAGGAAAAAGGAATGCAGGAACCAGCCCAAGTTATCAGTGCTGACTCATAGGCCATCTGGCAGGAAGGGATAAGCCCCTAGCCCCTGACATTCCGGACGACCCAGCCTGCACGTACTCTTTTGCTGCGTAACCATGCATCCGCGCCTCATTTAAATCCACCAATCAAGTCCCTGTAACCATGCATCTGCTTCTGTATGCCTGCTTCTGCTCCCCAGAACCCTATAAAAACCCGTCCCTGGTCTTGCGGGACGCGCCAGTCCTTCCTAGCTGACTGAGATGCCCGCAGGTACCTATATATCCGGACAATAAACCCTCTTGCTGATTGCATCCGGTGGTCTTGGCCTGGTCATTGGGCTTGGGGGTCTCCTTCCCGAAGGAAGATTCTCTCTGAGGGTCTTTTACTAGTACCCACATTCAAACTCTATCCAATGGTATCTAAGCTCCAAGTTCCAACTTTTAAAGTTCTGTAGAAATTTGGAGACCTACAAACATAAAGCAAAATTAACTGCTTTAGAAACCTCTGTTCAAAGACATATGTCAGCAAAGTGTGTCAATTGCAGATGAGAGAGAGAAACATAAAGCAAAATTAACTGCTTTAGAAACCTCTGTTCAAAGACATATGTCAGCAAAGTGTGTCAATTGCAGATGAGAGAGAGAGAGAAAGAGAGAGAGAGAGAGACAGAGAGAGAGAGACAGAGAGAGACAGAGAGAGAGAGCAGAATGAACTCTCAAATTGCCCAGGTTGTAAAGCCAGGCATATTTGGGTTTGGGGTTCATCCCTTCTCTCATTATCTGTCCAGAGCCCAGAGCTCTAAAGCTGCATGCTGCCTGTCAGCCTTTTCTGCCTAAGGATCATCAGTACAAAGCAGCAGCAGCATGGGTACTCCATAAAATTAAGTCTAAAAATCCTGTAGAGATCACTTTTAATACTTTCATAGATAGGAAGAACCAGCCTGCCTCAATCTCAGGGTTGGAAGCCATTTTATAGGTCCATTGCTATTTATTACTAAACCTCTGTTTCTCAAGGACTGGGTTATGCTCCATCTGTTACCATAACTACAATTTCTTCTGTATTGCTTGTTCCAGGAATTGCAATCATGTCTTTGGTTCAAAAAGTTAATAACCATCTTGAAACCCTGCTGTTGTAAAAATATAAAAAATAAAAAAAGTAAGGTTGTCTTTTACCTTGCTAGGTTCAGCACCACAGTGCCCCAAGATATCTGCTAGATAGCTTGGCAAAAACACATCCCAACTCCGCGGAGGTGGCCCAGTGTCTCCAGCTGCTGCACACTTTCCTACACTCAAACCGTCACATAAAAGAACACACAACACAATAATCTCTGACCAGATTGGTAAGATATAACTGCCCACCTAAACATACAAAGCCCAGTACACATCCATCCCTTAAGAACATTAATAACAACCTGTAAATACACAGAGCAGAATCTTAAGATCACCTGCCATGGCTTCTCGCCTCCTCCCTCCTGTCTCTCCCTTTCTGTTCCAGTCTCCTCCTCTTCCTTCAAACTTCTCTCACACCCATCCTTCCTTCTCCTCCAATGACAGGCCTCCTTCTATCCTGTACCTGCCCCTCACCTGTATTTTACAAATTCAACGGGGAGAAGGTTCTGGTGAAGTCACCTGAGTCCTGAGTACTGACTAGGCAGCTGTCCTTGGGGCAGTGGAATTAGCATCAAAATACAGATAACTCCAGGGCAAACCACAACAAAACCCTACCTTTGTTCCAAAAGGATTGTTTCTGCTATCATGTTATAACTATCTCCTGGTATGAGCACCTTTTAATCATGTCTTTTGTTCGGGATGTCATTATGACTAACTTGAATTGCTTATGTTCTGCTCCTGTAATCCTGCCTATATTTATTTTTTATCAAATCCTTTTGGAACCTTCTCTCTCACTATGCTATTAAAATCTTATCCTCTTCATATCGAATGCTACACTCTTGGGAGGAGAAAGCCTTATGGGGAGAAAGCCTTTGTAAATGTATTTTAAAAGCTTGCTCTAGTTAATTTGTCCATTGTGATTTGGGTCAGTAGCCTTTCTCCTCCATCTTTGATATTAGCAATGTCTCTACAAAATGAGAGGGAGTATGCATTTTATATACAGATTCCACATGCTTCACAAAAAGTTGTACTTATACTTAATTTTTACAGGTCAACAACTTGTAATCAATAAACTTTTATTTGATATTTCTCAACCATTGACTATTTTAACTACTCTACCATTTATTTAAATTCAGTGACAGTTTATCGGGTGGACTAAGAAAGAACCAGTGTCTTCATGTCATGGTAGACAGCTTTAAAAACCCAGTTTGGACATCCACACTCAAAATGGGTATCCTGAAGGAAGCCTGAGGCAGAACAGTATCTGACCTCCTATATAAAGTAGCACAGAAAGGATAGAAATGCACTGAGAATAGAGAGTGACCTAACTTGTGAGGGAAAAGGAAGGGTTATAAATGTAGAAGGGGTATAATGAAAGGCCCTGGGCTATCAAGTGTGCTTGCAGATGGTATGGAGACAGTGGAAGTTGTCAGAAAGGTAGCAAAACTCCACAGGAAGGACAAACAGATCTCTCAATCATATTTTCCAAGTCAAGTCTGCCCCTCCTGCACCAAATTAAGGCCCTATGTACCAAGAAAGTCCTATGTCACCTGAGACTCTTTTACTAGTGATTTCTCTGACGTGTGCATCTGTAGTAAGTACCTCTGAACACATCCATCCAACTCCTTCTATCTTTACCAATGACTCTATGTTTAAGCTATGCATGTTTAGACTGTAATAGACTCATTCAACCATCTAACTGGGGACAGCATTTAATTTTTCCTTGGGATTTGACTCACTTTCTATTTGTACAGGACATTATAACAATGTATTCCTAGTAGAGGATACCAAAACAAAAAGGGAAAATTGTTTAACTTAGTGATAAATTAATCAATTGTGATCCTCTACAAGATTTATTTATAACCACTCCTTAGATAATAGTCAATTGTTTAATTATAATCAATCAGTCCTATGGCATGTTCATAATTACACATGGGAATAAACTTAATACCACTTATAAGATTTGTGAGAGAATTTGAGTTTTGGTGTTAAGCAGTTAAAATAAGAAGTTTTGATGCTTTTTTTCACATTACTCCCAAGGCATTTCTTGCAAGAATATGGCTTATAGAATAGCTAAAGAGTTAGAAGGAATGGACCCTCACACCTGGTTACATAGTATGATGCAGCATACTTTCACTGGTCTAATGTTATTCATTGTTTTAATAATTTGCTTACTTGTAGGATACTCACGCACTAAGTGACCATTAGATGTGTCTACAACAAATTGAATCAAAACCATTCTAGGCATACTGTGCTTAAAAAAAAATTAAAGGCGGAAGGGTGCATATAAGATCACAATCTATGAATGAAGCTACGTGAAAAGATTTCTGAGACCTGTGAGAAAATTCCAAGTAAACAAGACAAGAGTCTGTAATCTCTGTTCCTTCACAACATAGTTTGTTCTTGGAAGGTGTTTTCGTTCCCCTCCCAGGTGTAATAATAGTAGTGGGTTTTACTAGATTACCCATCATTTTACATTATTACTCAGAATGATGTTTTCTCTGGACCGTGTAAACCTAAACTCATGTAACCTTACTTTTGTAACTGTATACAACTTAAACTAAACTTTGCTCTCATGACCTTGTTCATATGACTCTCAGAATTTCCTCAGAATATAAACTGTCTGATGCCCTGAATAAAGTTGGCTATTGCATGAGAGACTATATAGTCTGACTCATGCAGCCAAACAGATCAGTCAATAGCATAGCAGTTTCCTGGTCTAGAAACACCTAGGTGACAATCTTCTGTGCATGATGGATTGTTTAGCCAGTGGTTCTTGATATTTGCATAGATTTTACATTACAATTCATAACAGTAGCAAAACTACAGTTATGATGTAGCAACAGAAATGATTTTATGGTAGAGGGTCACCACAACATGAGGAACTATATTTAAGGTTTGCGTCCCAAGAAGGATTAGAGTATGCTAATTGAGATGTGAAAATCTTCAAATTAAGATTGTGACTGAATGAATAAAAATGAAAAATACAAAATTCATCTTTCTGCCTCTAGACTGTCATCGTACTATGTCTAACTAATGCAAGCTCCTGTCACATTGCCTTCCTTGTCCTGGAACTGTGAGCCCAAATAAATACTGTTTTTCCTTATGTTGCTTTTATAAAGTATTTTGTTCCAGCAAACACATGTGTCAACTGATAAAACACTATAATGGGAACAAAAATGGAGAGATTATGATATGATTTTATTATATTATAGATTTGAGAAATAAATGTGTTTCCTCAAACTTATTTTGGTGATGAAATATTGTCTTTTAATACTTTATTTTGGTTCAAATAAAGAATGAAACCAATGGTTTGAAGTGAAGGAACATACAAAATAATGCATGTGAAGGTTCACCACTGTTCATAATTTTAATAAAGACTTGTTCTCCATCCTCAGTAGAGTAGTATGTCTGACTCACATCTCTAAGTCAATATAGAATCCAGTAACTGCCACTGCTAAGTCTCATAACTCAGACACACAATTAAGTCAGATATTCTGGGTTTGTCTAACTAATTTATTACTGTTCTTCCAATTTTCCAGTAACTTTGGTTAATTTATAAAAGTCTTCTTTCTTGGAGCAAACTATTATCAAAGGGAATTTGATTTTGTAATCCAATCTGAGTTGTTTCTCAGTATGCACAAATCACTTAAAATTTCTCAGTAAAATTAAAACTGATCATGGTTCAATCAGATTAAGTATAATTTAGATAAAAAGTATAATTATTTTTAATAACATTTTATGAAATACCTTTCACTTTTAAAAATGTTATGCTTGGTTCTTGGTGTTACACTTTCAGCACAGCACAGCAGTGTTTTGTGCTGTCAGTGAATAAAGACATTACTGTGTTATGCCAAAAGTGTAATACTAAACCATCAAACTCAGATGAAACAATGAAATGTGGACCCAACCATCCAGTTGCTTTCCCCTCAGTTCAGAAAAATCTGGCTTAGCAGATGGATCTGTACCAGCCTCAGGCCAACAGATTGGGTTTTGTTGGACCATGACCACTAACCCGGGCTTTGTCCTTCTCTTGTCTTTAATGTATATAACACTTCACTTTATCATTCTGGGAAATAACCAAAACTAAGGTGACTATTGCGTGAGCTTAGCAGAGCATGTTAAAAACTGACAGGAAATGTGAATGAACCAGTCCTCTGTACATAGCTCTCCAGATTATTACCATGTGATACAGAAAGTATAAATACAATTATCTACTTTTGATCAATTTTATCATTGCCCCAATTTTTCCTGATGCATACTTCTTTCATATGATAGTTTCAATTATTACAATTACCAAAATTCTATTATGATGGAAATAATGAGAAGGACCTAGACATATTTACCATTTAAGCCATGTTAAATGGGTTTAGCACATTATTTTTGGTGTCTTGATTCAAGGAGTTCTTAATCACCAGTCAAGCACATTTAGATAGTACCGAAGGAAAACATTAAACTGTGTGCTTAGTAATATAGGTCTACTCTTACTCTGAATGTATGGAGTATTTATAATTCATGTAATCACATGTTATAATCAGAAAAGACATATTTTAAGACTTACTACAGCAATGGACAGTAGTAGTTTCAGTGTGTAGGGGTCTGGAATGGGAGAGTGCTAAAGTCAAGGTGAGCTTAGATTCCATTAGATTAGACAAAAAAGACATTTGCTTGAAACAGTAAAAGGAAATGCAAATAACTATATGTAATCAAATGTTATTTTTAACATATAAAATGTTAAGGGATTGCACTTTTCAGTTTTCTTTTATTAAAAAAAATTTGGAGTCTTCTTTCCCTTCCTCCCTCCCTCCCTCCCGTCTCCCTCCCTCCCTTCTCTCCCTCCCTCTTTCCTTCCTTCCTTCCTTCCTTCCTTCCTTCCTTCCTTCCTTCCTTCCTTCCTTCCTCACTACCAGAGTTTGAGTGTTTGGTTTTACCCTAGGTATCTGCTCTCTGGTTCTTGGACACCCAAGCAGCATCAGTTATGGGTTCCTTCTCATGGAGTGCCTTAAGTTGAATTAACCATTGGATGGCTAAGTCCACAGGTTCTGTGCCACTGTTGCCCTAGCATATTTTTCAGGTGTGGCAATTGTAGATTGATGGTTTCGTGGCACATTTGGTATTTATGTTTCTCATTCGGTAGACTTTAGAGTACCTTTCCACAATAAGGAGGCTAGAACATAGTGCAAAGGCTTTATGTAGGCACCAGCTTGACTTCTCCATGTTCGGTGAGTTGTGTGGGTGTTGACCTCAGTAATGAGGTCCTGAAGTCAGTGTGCAGAGAACAACCCTTTGTCTTAGCAATAACCAGGTTGTTTGGGTACTTCAATGGCTCCTGGTAATTGGATTCACCCCAGTCCTGCCACTGGAAACCTCACCTGAAAAGAATAGATTGTCTGTTGAGACTATGTCCTCCATAACCAGAAGTCCTCACCAGGATCACCTTCACAGTTTCCAGGAAGTTTTCACTGCAATAGATTTCCATGCCACTCTCCAAATTGCCCCTCCCCATTCCAGCCTTCTATTCTCACCTTCTCTACTTCCACCTTATCTTGCCAAATATCAGATTCATCTGCTCCTGCCCACAGTTCACTTAGAAAATCTATTCTATTTCCCCCTCCCAGAGAGACCCGTGAGTCCCTCCAGATCCCTCTTTAACGAACCTTCCTGGACTAACACTTCATATCTCCACTATCATTTACTTAATGGCTAATATCCACTTATAAATGAATACATCCCGTATTTGTCTTCCTTGGTCTTTGTTACCTCACTCAGGTTGTTTTTTTTCTAATTCTACCCATTTGCCTGCACAATTTGTGATGTCATTATTTTGACAGCTAATACTCCATTGTATAAATGCACCACATTTTTATATCCATTCTTCTGTTGAGAGACAAGTTGGTTGTTTCTATTTCTGTATAAAGCTGCTTGAACATAGTTGAACAAGTGATCCTGTGGTAGAATGGAACACCTTTTGGTATATACTCAAGAGTGAGATAGCTGTACCCTGAAGTCAATCAATTCCCAGTTTCCTAATGAACTGTGATATTGGTTTCCATAGTGATATCCAAGCATGTACTCCCAGCAGCAATGGACAAATATTCTCCTTACTCCACATCCTCACCAGGATGAGCTGTCACTTATGTTATTGATCTTAGCTATTATGACAGGTGTCAGATGGGATCTCAAAGTCTTTTTGTGTTTTTCAGATGGATATTGGTGTTCAATATTTAAGGGTTTCTCAGCTACTTCAGTTTCCATTGTTGAGAATTCTCTCTTTAGATCTGTATCCCATTTTAATTCGATTATTTGAGTTTTTGATATCTAGTTTCTTGAGTTCTTTTTACATTTTTGGATATTAGCTCTTTATTAATGTGGGGTTAGTTAAACTTATTTTCTCATTCAGTAGGCTGCCGTTTTGTACTATTGATGGTATCCTTTGTTTTACAGAAGCTTTTCTGTTTCATGAGGTACCATTTATTGATGGTTGCTCTTAATGCCTGCACTATTGGTCTTCTGTCCAGGGAGTTGTCTTCTGAGCCAATGCCTTCAAGGCCGTTCGATCAGGTTCAGTGTATATAGCATTAGGTCTTTGATCCACTTGGACTGAAGTTTTTTCTGTGCAGGGTGATAAGTATGGATCTATTTGCATTCTTCTACCTGAAGACATCCTGTTTGACCAATACAATTTATTGAAAATGCTGGGGTTTTTTTCCTGTGTACTTCTGATTTCTTTATTAAAAATTAGGTGTCTATATGTATGTGGTTATGAGTCCAGTTTATTCAGTCAATTCCATTGCCCAACATGTCTGTTTGTTTTTATAGCTATACAATAGGGTTTTTATTACTACAGTTCAGTAGTACAACTTGATTGATGTATGTATCCATGTCTTCTAGTTTATCTTCGACGCTTGAGATTCTCACTACCATCTCCTGTATTCTGTTGGTGCAGCTTGCCTCTGTAGTTTCTGGCTGAATTTCTCAATTTTTTACTTCTCGAATTCCCTCAGTCTGTGGTTTCTCTATTGGTTTTATTTCCATGTTTTTAGGACTTGAGCAGTTTTTTTCATTTTATTCAATTGTTTTGTGGGTTTTTTGTCTGTTTGTTTTTTGTTTTTGTTTTGTTTTTGGGGGGGTTTCTTTAAATGATTTATTCATTTCCTCCATTTTCCGTGTGTGTGTGTGTGTGTGCGTGTGTGTGTGTGTGTGTGTGTGTGTGTGTGTTTTCCTGGATCTTCATATCATTGGTTTTTAAGGCCTTTTCTTTGTGCCTTAGCTACGTTGAAATATTTAAGGTTTCCTTTGGTAGCATAGCTGTGCTCCAATAAAGACATATTGCCCTGGCTGTTATTGATTGTGTTTTTATTCTGGTGTGAAGGCATCATGGATTGGTATGAGTAGAGGTCTAGGTGCTGAATTCTGGATTTGTTTTTGATGAGTAGCCTCTTGTCTTCTTGGTTTCTGTTTCTCCTCTGAATTTTCAGAGTATCTGGTAGTTTTGTGTTTCTTTGTCTCCTGGCCAGCTCAGCTGGTATGCTCACAGGGAATGTCTGCTGATGTTGGATGATAGGATATGGGAGTCACTTGAGGGAGGGTAGATTGGAGAAGAATCTTTGTGATCTCTTGCAAATGACTTCAGAGAAGAGAGGGAGATCACATTAAGTTTCCTGAGATACAGAGCTGGGGATAAGATTGGGACAGCAGATGTGGGAGACAAAGGGTGAATCTCAAGAGAGATAGGAGAGGTATGGGTCTGCTTTCAGTCTACTGTTGCCCTGGGAGGAGTGAACCTTGGGTTAGTAGAAGGTGCTCTCGCTGTGGTTGGGATTTGAGATGAAACAAGTAGGGTGAGGAAGGCTAAAGAGGGGAGACTTGTGGGATCCACAAGAGCAGGATGGGGAATGGGGTCAGGGAAGGCTGCTAAGGGTGTTCTTTCTCTGTAATTGATTCCCAACTATGACTGGTTGCCTTTTCACAAGCAATCAAGGCAACTAATCATGATGAAATCTTTGGGATTATCAGTCAAGACATACCTTTCCTAATTAAAAGTTGCCAAAACAATGGAAACACAGATTTTAAAGTATTGGGATATTTAAAGCTTGGGATATTTTAAGTATTTAATCCTTCCCTATGGGAGTAAAATCTAATTCAGTCTTTTGGAATTGCATATGAACTTGATAGTTATTTTAAATATTTTTAGCAAATATAAATAAATAACAGATTTGCAGTAACTGGCTCAAAGTATGAACAAAATATTTAGAGCATTCCTGTTTGTCTCCTTGTGCTTGCTTTGTAGTGACAGGGATAATAAATTTTAAATATTTTCCTGTAGCCAATGCAATAAATGCCATCAAACAGAAGTTCAAAGGAATACAATTAATCTTCATTTATGTTTCCTGGAAGTGACTATGTATAAAAGCTGATAAAGAAGTAATTTAATCACAGTACTTTCAAAGTAATTTAATTATTCTACTTTGAAACAGAAGAAACATCAGAGATCAAACATTTGAACACTTCTGCTTTGTTCACTAAGAACTTGATTCCCAGAGCTTATACATAAGTTTTCCATAGATATATTCTATATTATATTTATTCTGCACATATAGATAACACAGATGATGACTCATTGTGGTATAGAAAATATGAATTAGGTGTCCTAATGATGGTTAAGAATTTTAGTGTGTCCGTTAATGACCACAGATCTTGTCTAATTGATCTAAACATCTGTAATTTCAACAAGCAACTAGTGTGTGTGCTACGAGTCACTTCCTTTAATATCAGGAAATAGACAACTATAGAATGCATTCTTTTTCAAAATGAATATTGAACTTAATGGGCAAATTGCCTTTCTTTTTTTTTTTTTTTCATAGACTCTCATGTAGTCCACGCTTGTCTCAAACTTGCTACGTTGCTAAGGCTGACCTTGACTTCCTGGTACTCCTACACTTACTTCCTACCCAGTAGGTCATTCTTAGGATTACAAGTATATGACACAATGGCTTAGTGACACAAGCATGCTCTTTTATAACCCAGTTTTCAGATGAAAGTGCCTTCTTTTGAAGTCCCAAAGAGAATATAATGGTGCTTTAAAGAAGGAACTGGGAAGAACACAGAACAATGCTATGTACACTTAACTGAAAAGGAGACTCATTCAGGAAATATGAGCAAAATTTCACTTTCTTGAAAAGTTTTGTTTATGGGTATTATGTACAGGGATCCAGTAATTAATCTAGTTTTTCAGAAGCATTTCTGGTGATTTTGTTAAGCCAGTTTGAACACTCAGTCAAGACCTGCTCTATGAGCAAATTTCTCAGTGGTTCTCAATTCTGATATATGGAATCAACTTGGTCCTCTGACCCTAACTCCAGGTCCTCTGAGCCCACCCATGTGGAGCACAGTTGGAGTATGCAATTCTAAAACATTTCTAGGTGATGCTAGTGATGATATTCCAAGAATGTCACTTTGAAAATTTGCGAGTAGATTATTCTGTGCTAATAATCTTAGTAGAGGTTTCTCTGTAGCATTTCAGCCAACATTTACACATTGGTCTAAGTAGTACATCCTCAAATTTCTTTTCTCCCACATATCAAGGTTGCTTATGTTTGTTAGAACCTAATGTGGGCCCTGCTGGTAATGATTTAGACACATAGACTTTCCGAGTTCTATGTACTGCTGTGGGTGATTATGACTCTATCTGGAGCCAGCTAGAATATAGAAACTGGTGTTCAATTGTCAAAGCAGAAGACAGAAGGATATACAAGACAGTCTTGATGGAAGCAAAAAGAATAAATGCTTCAAAGCAGGGAAGAAAATTTCAGGGTGGGAGTAATCAGTATGAGACTAGACTGAACACTGTGGCTATTCATACAGATGGAAATTGTATGCTGAATACAAGCTAAGATGAATGTGGTCTCTGACTGAAGTCAAAGGACATTGTTCATTTGAAGAGTGGAGCTACACTTATTTTTAATGCATTCAATTATATATAGCACAAAATACATGGACACTTGAACATGGATGTTTGAAAACTCCTATTACACCTACAGAGTGGACATCACAAGTGAAAAGGTAAAACAACAAATCTGTGCTGGAGAGCTAGAGACTGAGGTGGATAGGGCAAGCTTCAACTGAGGACACAAAAGAAAACAGGAGCCTGCTGTCCAATGAGCATGCACCAGAGACGAGAAAGTAAACAGGTGGAGAAGTATAAGAAAGAACAGGCAACAGCTATTGCAACAGGCATGATTCAGATCAGGGCTCCAGCACTACCAAGAACAAAAACAAAGGGCAAAGAAGAAAGAAGTTTGAAATAAAACAGAATATTGATGGTATTAAATATTTATTTTATACCATTGATTGAACAAGGACCTTGATGTTATCATTGATTTTGGTAACTCAATCTCTCTCTCTCTCTCTCTCTCTCTCTCTCTCTCTCTCTCTCTCCCTCTCTCCTCTCTTTCTTTCTTTTTTTTCTCTGTCTCTCTCACACACATTAGCCATTAGCATAGTACCAGACTTTAGACTTCCAAACACATCTTGTTTTTTCCAATTTTCTCTTGAATACTGTTTTTTTACAAGACTTTACAGAAATTCAATAAGGAAAATGAACTTAGAAACAAATTCTCTAGGGTATTCTAGCTTCATTGTATTTGCTTATACAGTGATCTATCGCCTAGTGAATTAGTAAGATCAATATGTTATATTATATAAACATGTATACATTTTGATATAATCTACAAATTTTGGAGAATATATGTACAGACACGTAGAGTTAATTTTACCATATAAATGTTGAAAATAACCATGGAATAGGCTACACACATCCTCAACTAATTTACTTCATTCTGCAGATGATAATTGCTCCAATGCAATAATTCCACCTCTAACAACAAAAATAAAAGGAAAAAACAATCACTATTGCTTAATACCTCCTAACATTAATGGACTCAATTCCCCAATAAAAAGGCATAGACTAACAGACTGGATACTGAAAAAGGACCCAGAATTTTGCTGCATACAGGAAACTCACCTCAGAGACTGACAGATACTACTTCAGAGTAAAAGGCTGGAAAACAATTTTCCAAGCAAATGGTCCCAAGAAAAAAGCTGGAGTAACCATTCTAATAGTGAATAAAATCAACTTTCAAACAAAAAATATCAAAAAAGATAAGGAAGGACACTTCATATTCATCAAAGAAAAAAATCCACCAAGATGAACTTTCAATCCTAAATATCTATGCTCCAAATGCAAGGGCACCTACATTCATAAAAGAAACCTTACTAAAGCTCAAAGCACACATTGTACCTCACACAATAATAGTAGGAGATTTCAACACCCCGCTCTCAACAAAGGACAGAACATGGAAACAGAAAATAAACACAGAGTGAAACTAACAGAAGTTGTGAACCAAATGGATTTAAAAGATATCTAGAGAACTTTTCATCCTGAAATAAAAAAAAAAATATATCTTCTTTTTGGCATGTCATGGTACCTTCTCCAAGATTGACCATATAATCAGTCACAAAACAAGCCTCAACGGATGCAAGGAGGTTGAAATAATCCTATGCATCCTATCAGATCACCACGGACTAACGCTGGTGTTCAATAACAAAAATAATGACAGAAAGTCCATATATACTTGGAAGTTGGACAAGTCTCTACTCAATGATAACTTGGTCAAGGGAGAAATAAAGAAAGAAATTAAAGACTTTTTGGAATTTAATGAAAATGAAGGCACAGAATACCCAAACTTATGGGACACAATGAAAGCAATACTAAGAGGAAAACTCATAGTGCCTCCAAAAAGAAACAGGAGAGAGCATACATTAGCAGCTTTACAGCACACCTAAAAGCTCTAGAACAAAAGGAAGGAAATACAACCAAGAGGAGTAAGAAGGCAGGAAATAATCAAACTCAGGGCTGGAATCAACCAAGTAGAAAGAAAAAGGTCTATACAAAAAATCAACAAAACCAGGAGCTGGTTCTTTGAGAAAATTAACAAGATAGATAAACCCTTAGCCAGACTAACCAGAGGGCACAGAGAGTGTATCCAAATTAACAAAATCAGAAATGAAAAGGGAGACATAACAACAGAATCTGAGGAAATTCAAAAAATCATCAGATATTACTACAAATGTCTATATTCGACAAAACTGGAAAATCCGGAGGAAATGGACAATTTTCTAGACAAGTAACAGGTACGAAAGTTAAATCAGAATCAGATAAACCATCTAAACAACCCCATAACTCCTAAAGAAATCGAAATAGTTATTACAAGCCTCCCAACCAAAAAGAACCCAGGACCAGATAGGTTTAGTGCAGAATTTATCATATCTCATAGAAGACCTCATACCAATACTGTCCAAACTATTCCACAAAATAGAAACAGAAGGACCACTACCCAATTCCTTTTATGAAGCCAAAATTACACTTATACCTATACTACACACCTAATAAAGAAAGGGAACTTCAAACCAATTTTTCTTATGAATATAGAGGCAAAAATACTCAATAAAATCCTCGCAAACTGAATCCAAGAACACATCAAAAAGATCATCCATCATGATCAAGTAGGCTTCATCCCAGGGATGCAAGGAAGGTTCAATACAGGGAAATCCATCAGTGAAATCCACTATGTAAACAAAGTCAAAGATAAAAACCACATGACCATTTCATTAGATGCTGAGAAAGCATTTGACAAAATTCAACACCCTTTCATGATAAAGGTCCTGGAAAGGTCAGGAATTCAAGGCCCATACCTAAACATAGTAAAATCAATATACAGAAAACCAGTAGGCAACATTAAACTAAATGGAGAGGAACTTGAAGCAATCCCACTAAAATCAGAGACTAGACAAAGCTGCACAATCTTTGACTACTTATTAAATATAGTAGTTGAAGTCCTAGCCAGAGCATTCAGACAATGAAAAGAGTCAAAATATCATTATTTGCACATGATATAATACTACACTTAGGTGACCCCAAAGATTTTACCAGAGAACTACCAAGCCTGATAAACAATTTCAGTAAAAGGGTTGGGTATAAAATTAACTTGAACAAATCAGTAGCCTTCCTTACTCAAAGGATAAACAGGCTGAGAAAGAAATTAGGGGAATGACACCCTTCACATTAGTCCCAAATAACATAAAATAGCCGGTGTGACTCTAACCAAGCAAATGAAAGCTCTATAGGACAAGAACTTCAAGTTTCTGAAGAAATAAATTGAAGAAGACCTCAGAAGATGGAAAGACCTCCCATGCTCATGGATTGGTAGGATTAATATAGTAAAAATGTCCATTTTGCCAAAAGCAATCTAGAGATTCAATGCAATCCCCATCAAAATTCCAACTCAACTCTTCATAGAGTTAGAGCAATTTTCAAAATCATTTGGAATAACAAAAAACTCAGGATATCGAAAAGCATCCTCAACCATAAAAGAAATTCTGGGGGAATCACCATCTTTGACCTCAAGCAGTATTACAGAGCAATAGTGATAAAAACTGTATGGTATTGGTACAGAAACAGGCAGGTAGATCAGTGGAACAGAATTGAAGACCCAAAAATGAACCCACACACTTATGGCCACTTGATCTTTGACAAAGGAGCTAAAACCATCCAGAAGAAAAAATATAGCATTTTCAACAAATGGTGCTGGTTCACTGTAGGTCAGCATGTAGAAGAATGCAAATTGACCCATTCTTATCACCCTGTACAAAGCTTAAGTCCAAGTGGATCAAGGACCTCCACATCAAACCAGACACACTCAAACTAATAGAAGAAAAAGTGGGGAAGAGTCTCGAACACGTGAGCACTGGAGAAAATTTCCTGAACAGAACACCAATGCCTTATGCTCTAAGATCAAGAATCGACAAATGGGATCTCATAAAGCTACAAAGCTTCTGTAAGGCAAAGGACACTGTTGTTAGGACAAAACAGCAAAAAACAGATTGGGAAAAGATCTTTACCAATCCTACATCTGATAGAGGGCTTATATCCAAATTACCCAAAGGACTCAAGAAATTAGATTCCAGAGAGCCAAATAACCCTATTAAAATGGGTTACTGAGCTAAATAAAACATTCTCAGCTGAGGAATATTGAATGCCTGAGAAGTACCTAAAGAAATGTTCAACATCTTTAGTCATCAAAACATGCATATCAAATCAATCCTGAGATTCCACTTCACACCAGTAAGAATGGCTAAGATCCAAAACTCGGTGACAATACATGCTGGCGAGGCTGTGGAGAAAGAGGAACACTCCTCCATTGTTGGTGGGATTACAAACTGGTACAACTACTCTGGAAATCAGTCTGGAGGTTCCTCAGAAAATTGGACACTGCATTACCTGAGGACCTAGCTATACCTCTCCTGGGCATATACCCAAATGATGCTCTATCATACAACATGGACTCATGCTCCACTATGTTCATAGCAGCCTTATTATAATAGTCAGAAGTTGGAAAGAACCCAGATGCCCTTCAACAAAGGAATGGATACAGAAAATGTGGTACATCTACACAATGGAGTACTATTCAGCTGTCAAAAACAATGACTTCATGAAATTCATAGGCAAATGGATGGAACTAGAAAATATCATCCTGAGTGAGGTAGCCCAATCACAAAAATACACACATGGTATGCACTTACTGAAAAGTGGATATTAGCCCCAAAGCTCAATTTAACCAAGGTAAGATCCACAGAGCACATGAAACTCAAGAATGATGATCAAAGTATGGCTGCTTCAGTCTTTCTTAAAAGGGGGAACAAAAGTATTCATAGGAGAGGATATGGACACAAAGTTTGGAGCAGAGACTCAAGGAATGGCCATTCGGAGCCTGCTGCACCTGTGTATACATCCCATTTATATACAGTCACCAAAACTAGATAATATTGATGAAGTCAAGAAGTGCATGCTGACAGGAATCTGAGATAGCTGTCTCCTGAGAGTTTCTGCCCCAACGTGTCAAATACAGAGGCCCATGCTAGCAGCAAACCATTTGACTGAGAACAGGGTCCACATTGAGGAATTAGAGAAAGGATTAAAGGAGCTGAAAAGGCTTGCAACCCCATAAGAACAACAATACCAAACAACCAGAGCTCCCGGGGACTAAGCTACTACCCAAAGACTACACTTGGACAGACCCATGGCTCCTGTATATGTACATGCACACGTAGCAGAGGATTGCCTCGTTGGGCACCAATGGGAAGAGAAGCCCTTGTTCCTGCCAAGGTTGGAACCCCCATTGCAGAGGAATGTCAGGGGTGACTCAGAGGGGTGGTTGTGGAGGGGGAACACCCTTATAGAAGAAGGGGAGGGGGATGGGAAAAGGGGCTTATATCTGGGAAACCAGGAAAGAGAACAACATTTGAAATGTAAATAAAAAATATCCAATTTAAAAAAAAAAGAAGTTCATTTTAATGAGGGAAGAAGAAATGAGAAGGCATAATGCTTACCTATGTCTGACCACTTGTAGAGCAGTTGGTCAGATCCACAAGCCATATAGACTAAATATGTTACTAGTTAACTTTCCACAAAAGCCTTGATTGCTACAGTCTGCCATGACCTCATTCACCTTTCTTCTCCTCTGTTTTCTTTCTCTCTTCTACCAATGTTTGAGCATGCCAGAATCTGTCCTAAATTACCTAACATACAATAAGGAAAGAAAATTCTCCAAACCCATCCACCTTCTTGGCACTGTTCCATAGGGCTCAGTTTTTGATTGAAGAACTGTTCACATCCTCTGTTGTGTCTTTTCCCCCAAATCACACTTCTACTAACAGCAGCTTCCATGACACTTCTGTGTAGACTGTGACCCTTTGAACAGATACTGCAACAGAATATATGCCCCAATAGTCTTTGTCATTCGATGCCTAGTAAGGGTGCCAAGATTAAGCAGTAAGGAGGAGAAGATTTATTGTCACAATTTATCTATTGCATCTTGTGGTGAAACACCAAAATCTTTCAGGTAAGCCCAGTATGGCAGATGTTACTATCCTCACATGAGACAGTATTCTGGGCTGCTTTGAGTGGCATGCTATTTTTTTTTTTGTTTGTTTATTTGTGTTTTACCATGGACAAAGTCTGCCTTTGGTGATAGCAATATCCAGAGAAGAAAATGAATGGCTTCAAGATATCAGAAAGTTCATGTTTCTGTCACCACAAATGCAATGAACAGCAGGAGTTTAAAATTGACTTTATTCAGAGAAATGATCATCTAAGAGGAGTGGACGATTCCAGAATCTGCCTTCCGTCTCATCTCCAGACAACAAACTTCATAAGGAGTGGAAGCAAAGGCCTTTTCAAAAGTTTGATCTTGTCCCTTGGACAGGTGGACAGCTTTGTCCCTGGACCTCATGAGGTTTATATTTTCTCCTTCTGTCTCCTGCAGTGAATTGTCCATCATTGTTGTCTCTGTAAATCCGGGTTTGCCCAAGGTACCACGTGAGCTAGAAACTAACTCAACACAGTTTAGGAATGTGTGCATGCTGACATGTTTATAATGTGTACATGCAGATTCCTTTTTAACTTTGTGAGCTCCAAATGTGTCCTCATCAGACCGAATATAAAGCAGCAACTCCAGTGCTGCCCACCATAGGATGGGAGGAAGACATTGCCTGTACAGAGTGAAGCTGGGAAAAGCACAGACTCAGATGCAGCCACTCTTGGGGAGTTTCACAACTACTCACTTTCTAAATAACATCTTTCCACCAGGGAAAACCTTTCCAAGAATCTGGTTGGTCTTGTTCCCCAGAAAATTCTCCGAGAAGAGTTAATAGTATAGGCCGTTCAGTCCAGAGGCTGCAGTTGATCTCATACTATCAGACCATCTCCCCGGACTCTGCCCCCTAGGTTCCCCTTCTTTCACCGGTCTTGGCAATTTGAACCAGCTGCTGCTGTGCTGTTCTTGGGACTTACTTGCTGTGCCTTAGCGTCAAACCAGTACAGCAGCACCAAGAGGCTTCCCAGTGCACTGCCTGAGGGATACATATATTGCGATCTCTTCTCATTGTATAGTGATTGCCTTGCCTCCTCCTGAGGATTGGCCTGGTGTCAACTTGGATGATAGTTGCTTATTTCATGGCAGCTTCCTAGGCTTTAAAATTTAGGAGACGGGATAGCATTAGAGGTATTCTGTGATCCAATGCTGCTACTAGTAAAGAATGGAAGCTCTATTAGCCATGTACAATCTGTAAGCAATGAGTTGCCATTGGCTCAAGATAGCTGTAGATGCAACTCAATGTAAAATCACAAGCTTTCTTAAAAGATAATTTTTGTGCATGTTTTTGGTAAATCTATTGCTCAACTCTCAAGGCTGACAACATCTTGTCACAGTGTCAAAAGTTGCACTCAATTGCTAGACTTTGGGGATCTAAAAATATTGAAAAGAAAACACAAATTATCTCCAACTGGGTCACCGAGACAGAGGTTGACCACTCTGCTTATTATGACTGTGGTTCCAAAGTTGCTGTTGTGTTAAATGCGATGCCTGGTTGCTGGCACCCATTGTCAACAAACACCCTCTGCAACTGACCTCTCATTTGGAAATCTAAAAGGACAACCTTCTCTATCAGTATGATTGCTTTTGAGCTGTGCAGTAGGTAATAGGGTTGGTGGATCCCTCGTATTTTCACTAGTCCCAAAGTAGTATAGGCCTGGTTTTCCAGGACCCCATAAAACTTGATGTTTTACTGGGAACCTGGGAAGCAGAGGGCCCTTATAAAAGCATATTTAATTTGTCATTAAGAAAACTGGCTTTATGTGTATGTGGAACACTGAGGTCATGGGCTGTAATTTTAGAAAATAAGTGTCACCTACGTTGTCTTGAGGTTTAGATGAAATCTGAGCCAGGGGTAGTGATGAACATAGCGTATGATACTTTGTTCAGAAGAGAGTCTGTCAACCACAAAAGCAATATGAAGAACTGACTAAGATGTAACATAGGAACAAAGGCCTGCTACTCTGTTTAAGATGGGTAGAGAAAAGACTCCCATGGTTCCGGCACTCCATAAGCTTTATATTTTTGAAGCAGTGAAACATGAGAAACAATTTAGTAACCTAGGCCTCTGCTTGATTTGGATTGCACACATCTCTGTCTTACCTGAACAAGCTATCCTCTCCCACACACATCCCTTTACAAATAATGTACCTTGAAGATTTGGACCCCTACCTGCATCATGGTATATGAACACTTTCTGAACAATGGCATGTTTTCCCACCAGTAACAACAATTAAATATACAGAATTCTTGTTCAAATATATTTCCAATGTATCTATGTGTGAAGACTAGGAATAATATCTAGTTAGTCAAACTGTGTCCCACAAATAAAAATTAAGAAGAATCGTCCATTTACCATCTCATGCTCATGCACACAAATTAGGTGAACTATGAGAACTGTGAGAACTATGAGGTCTGAACATAGTAAAGTAAGATTACATAATCCAATCTGTCAATCAAAACAGAGAAAGACCCTCATTATACACATTAGTGACCTAATGACTTGTCTTGAACTTTACAAAAAGAGGCTTCAAACAATAGTCAGAACCTCTGTGTACCCTCACTCAGATGGTCCACTGTCAGTGCTCACACTGTAGGCCTCTCAATTCTGTATTAAAATTCTCTGCAAATCAAATTTTGTTGCTAATTTTTCAGATTTTCATGAGCTTTTATTTTCAACTATTTGGACATAAAGTCAAGAACTTGGAAACACTCAAGCCTGATCAACTACAAGTAACTCTTTTCCTTGCTTTAAAAAAGTAGGGGTTGGGGATTTAGCTCAGTGGTAGAGCGCTTGCCTAACAAGCTCAAGACCCTGGGCTCGGTCCTTCAGCTCCAGAAAAAAAGAAAAAAAAGAAAAAAAAAGTAGTCAGGCTTTGCGATACAGATAATGACTGTAGCCTGGATGCTAAGGGAGGAGGATTCTGAGAGGAAGGCATCTCATAGTGAGATGTTGTCTGTATCATCCCTTTCCAAAGAATGACAAGAGGACGGGAAACTTTTGACAGTATTTGAATGTCATACAAAAAGGTAAACACATATCAATGATGGATCTATTTCTGACAAGCAGAAATCAATAAAACCTAAAGATTTAGTGGAAATTTTCTTTTTTGCAGTGGAGACCAGAGTTGCTTCTTCCAATAAAAGTAGAGGAGGAAAGGCAGCTGTGATTAAACTCATGAAGAAGATGTTTTAGTACTCAGGAAAACGAGGTGAGCAGTGGTGGAACGAACTATTTATAAAGACCATTTATTGCTGTGGTCTAGATATCTGTTCTCGCCATTCATATATTGAAATTGTATCTTCCTGAATGATACCATTAGGGAACACAACTACCTCTTGTCTGATTTATTTTATTCAGGGTAGGAAGCCAGCCCATGGGATGGCACTGCCACTCTCAGGATGGGTCTTCCCTCTTCTTTGAGACCTTGCTGGAAAACCCTTCAAAAATGTGCTCAGAGCTATGTTTCTATGGTGATTTTATATAGAATTGAGTTGGCAATGAAGATCATGCATCACACCTGCTTTACAGAAAAATACCCCAACTTCGTGTTTGATTAGAAATAGATTGTATCTCTTGTCGAGCATGAACATGGTCATTCACAGGTGGCACAGCATGCATCCACTTGTTCTTAATCTGATTTCGAGACCTCTTATGTGCATTGTCTATGTGACTTCTGATATAGTCAGATGGATTTCAGGGTCACAGCCTGCATCTCTTTGCAATCCAGAGTGCTTGTTTTTAGTCTGATTTCTAGATCCATTATGTTCACTGTCTATGTGGCTTCTGAAATAAACTTTTGATGTTTCCTTTCTGAATTTCAACTTTCTTAGTTCTAATATAGGAAGCTTATTACCTAAGCATAATAATTAACAAAAATTCTTTTCTGATGAATGTAACCTGCTGATATTACACCTCTGGGCTATGTTTTCATATATATTGAAGGGGGATTTCAGGATAAAATTATTATGTTAAATTTAAGATAAAAATATTGTCCTGAATTGTGTAAGGTCAACCCAAATAGTGAATTTAAAAGTTCAAACTAAGGACTACCTCTTGTTCTCTTGCATAATCCCAAAGGAGAGATGGTTCAGCAGTTAAAAGCATGGATGCCTCTTGCACAGGACTAGATTTCAGTTCCCAGAATGTGAAGGTGGTTCAGAGCTACCTAGAACAGTTTAAGAGAACCTGACATGCTCTTCTGGTCTTTGCAGACACCTACACTCATGTGTACTCATAGCACCCCTCCCCTCACATGCAAACACATAATTAAAAATCAAAAGTAAACATTAAAACATTCAAGCTAGCCAGAGTTGATAATTCTCCTGGAGACTGAGGCAGGAGAGTCACAAGCTCTGGTTTTAAGCCAGAATAGACTACATTGTGAAAAGGTTTTCTGAAGAAGAGAAAGGAAGAGGGAGTTGGAGAGAAACATGGGGAGAAGAAACTTCAAGGCAGACTGTGGTTAGAACTCAGTAGTGGGAGAGGTATGTGTGGAGGGATCCACAGGGGAAGAGACTTCTCCTCCGAGCTGCTGCTGACTTACAGATGGAAGAAGTATTTTTTGGAAACAAGAACAAAGAAATTTTAGCAAAAATCGTATCGGTTGTTGTGGCAAGGACTTTGAATTTTGATACCTACAGTTGTAACCAACACTTTGATGACAGCCCATGGTGGTTCTAAACTAAGGTTCTAATCCTGCTGTGCTGGACTTTTGGCCTACATAAAGGAAAACACAATCAATCTAGTGTGATTAAATGTTCTGGGGTTGTGGCTATTTGTCATATCAGTAATAGAAAACTTACACACAAATAGTATAGCAAGAATTTATTAGGGATTCCAAGCATAAACAGATCCACATCTATTTCATTTCTCAAATGTAGCATTGACCAAAATTACCCAAAAGACAGAAGTAAAATATTATAACATTATTCATGATAGCATAGAATTGGATGAGGTGACTTGATGTGTAGCTGATTCAGACTTGCTAATATTTTAATCCATAGATAAACTCATGTGCCCTGCCATAGGAGAGGAAAAGGTTGGTCATTTTTGCCAAATCCTGGAGAGATTAGGATTAATATTTCAAATTAAAAATATGGAGAGGGCTTACCTTTCAGAGCAAACAACCTGACAGAGATTAAATTCCTTTTACAGTTTGTCAGGAGTGACAATTTGATATTTTTTGGCACCATAGAATGCTGGGACATGTATGGTACAGTTTCCTGAATATAGCCCTCTTCTTCTCACTGACTTCTAGGTGCCCAGAGGTTCTCATTCAATTCCCCAATGAGGTGGCACCTCTTACTAACTCTGGATGCCCATTTGGCTGCCAGCTGCCTTCACATCCTCTTCTGTTCTCCTTTGGGAGTATGCTGTTGTCTTGGAAACCTGGTGCCATACTCTCCATGCTTCGGCAGAGGAACCCTTGTGAAGCACACAGAGTAGTCATGGTCAGCAGATTCTCAGGAATTAGAAACACAGCAAGATTCTCTTTTCTCCCTTGCCAAAGGCCTCAATGAAATTCAAATTCTCCTCCACTGAGTTTGATAATTCCCCAAATTCAGCCAGTTTGGACAACCTATAATTGTAAGGGACAAAGGAAACACAGATCAAAATTTTACACCTTCAATTATTTTTCCTCAAGCTTGTTTATAGGTTCCCTGTAATTTGATTACAACTGGTATACGACCTGCCCCTAAATGATTGGTGACATAATTTCATGGTCGATAGGTGTCCCCGCCAGCGGGGACCCAGTTATTCAGGGTCCCGAAGAGGCTTTCTACCTGTGGGCCAAATGAAGGTGAAGAGAAGGAGACCAAGCACGATTCTGTTGTCACGGTCTCGTTTATTGAGAGAAATGTACAGCATTTAAAGCTCTGAGGCAGGAATAGAAGCGGGAACTGAAGTTTAGGGTGGGGGAGTTTGGGAAGTGCCCAAGGATATAAGGTGAATCACTACACTGCAAGATATCCTCCTATAACAAAGAGGCAACAGTCTTCTGGGGACATGTTCTTTGAAAAGGTCGAACCCTTCTCAGGAATCTGCCCAGGGACATCTGGTGTTTTGCTCAGGCTGAAAAATCCTGTCATTGCTCCCAGGGTCTTCCTGGGAGAGACTTTAGTTCAACAATCTCATGTCTGTATGGCAGTCATTTCAAGGTTGAACCTCTGTGGCCATGCAGCCCAGAGTCACGTAGCCACCTTGAGCTATGCAGTCACAAAGCGGCCAGGCCCAAATCCAATACGGTTCCCTACAGATAGGACAACAACACGGATATCTGTAGAGCTTCCTCATGAGCATGAGTTTCCTGTTCTATATCAGAGAAATCTGATCAATATGAGGTAGTGTAGACGGATGCCAGTAGTGGAGACTCTAGGCCGATTAAGGAAATGCGTAGGTGGCAGCTCTCAGCAGAGGGTGGCAAAGAAGGAGCACACACTGCAGAGACAGCTCATACATCACAGACGTAAATAGTCCCTGACTTTAAATCTAATCTTGGCTCTAGCTGTACTACTATTTTATGCCTCACTTTCTAAACCAATTAAAATGCCGACAATTACAAGGCACCCCAGCTGGCTATTTTTACCATCTGGGTAAGGGCAGGCCATCATTCTCGGCATCACAGGACTCCAAACCCAGGATGTGGGGAGGAAGTGCTAATAGTACTGAGTTCTTTTAGTTTAACCAATGTCATGTGCACATACATACATATACATGCATGTATACATACAGATGCAAATACATACACCATATACAATCATCCCATTGAATTTCAGAAAAGGAATATATGCATGCATGTATGTATGTATGTATGTATGTATGTATGTATGTATGTATAGTACAATGTCCAAGTCTAAAATGCTTGTGGGAATTGATGTTTGTTGTAAAAGTTTATATGTTCTTGTTGTACTTACACTTACAAAAAAGAAGTTAAAAAAATGTAAAGCCTTTTATAGATTATATTTCTCTGCTTCACTCTTCTCATCCAAACACATGAAGACAATAATAAAAAATTATTGGATTGTTTGAATATTATATTAATACCTTATATGTTTGTTTCACCACACAGACAGACAGACAAAAAGACAGACAGATAGATACACACAAACACTACACAATGCTTAGAATAGTTCCAAACACATAAAATAATATGAAACTATTATACTTTTATACTATTTAAATGGAGGGGATTTTCCTAAATAGCACTTACAATCTACATGCATTTTCTATTTGTGAAATGCTCTAACAGTTTATAAGGCTAAATTAGTCATAAGTGAGCCAGGGAGAACTATATCCATCTAGTAGGCTTAAAAATGTTATCATTGTAACTAGATCATATATTTTCAATTTCCAACTAGGATTCTTTTTATTGTATGATTGGATAGCTATAGGAACCCCAGTAAAAATATTTTCAATTTTTCATCTTTTGTATAAAAGTCCTACCTCAAGTAACAAATACAAAATCATTTTCGAAATAGAATAGACTGATCTGATTTAATTTGATTTGATTTGGAAAGGATTCATTTTCCATCGCCAACAGCTTCGAGGGAGTAAAAGTGAATATCTATTCCTGTGGTCTGAGATTCTGGCTCAGAACATTTATTTTTCAGATTATAGTTAGAGTCTTTGGCAAGTGGTTTTCAATGACAAGTGTTTGCTTTTCTCCAACTCAGAGTGAGTACTCCTTTGAGCAGCAGTATTTATTTTGTCTCAGAAAAGCAGTGTCTAGGCTGACCTTTGCAAAATGCTCCAAAGTTGATTGAAAGAAAACAGAAACTTCAATGAAATACAATTTCGAAGGTAAGGAGAAATATACAAAACACAGATAAATCGCAGAAAGCTGGATATCAGAGTCTCAGAAGCTCACAGACTGTTCCAGAAAGCAAACCAGGAAATAATTAGAAATGAAATAGGACACTGTTTAGCTTGCATAAATGCCAGTTTTAGGCATATTCTATAACATTTTACTTAAAGTACCAGGGATCACATTTTTATTATGGGAATAAGCACAATAAATATCAGAGTAGCTGCTCTTTTAGGTCTGGTAGCATATGCCAGCCTGGGCTACACGGTAAATGCAATTTCAGCCAGGGCTAAAGATAGTGGACTATGCTTTAAAATGCGGGTGTGCCCTTGTGCGCGTGTGTGCGCGCGCGCGCACACGCACGCACGCACGCACGCACGCACGCACGCACGTGCTTCCCATTCACAACTAGTAGTTTGAGCTTTTCATGCTCAAAGGGAAGTTTCTAGATTGGTAGATGCATTAGGCATCTGTAGCTGGAAGTTCCCTAATTGTCTCTTGAATGGGTCAATAAAGAAGGCAGAAGCCAATCGCTGAGCTAAGGATAAGGTAGGATTTCCAGGCCTGATAGGAAAAGGAGACATAGAGGACTGGGGAGTTGGTCCAGGCTGTGGAGCAAAGAGGGCACAAACATGTAGTTTGTGTGGAGGCCCAAGAGGATGGGACAGGTTATTCTTCGCCCAGCTTTAGAGTTTTCTGGTCAGTTTTAAAATATAAAACTGCCACACAGCCAAGGAGGAAGGGCAGTGCTCTCGGGAATAAGCCAGCATAGCCGGGATTTCGGGATCTCGGGAAAGCATCAGCGAGTCCCAGGACCTAGCAGGAGCAAGCATGTTTATAAAATTACACACAACAGACATCTTAGTACTTAGATCTGAGAAATGAAGAAGCTGTGTACATCAGAATCATAAGTGTAAATATATTAGCTATCATATTTTGAGATAAATGTAAGTAAATATGGCCTGGGAATGTGGGTTCCAACTACCTCAAAGGATATATTCATCACTAAACCATTTCATAAAGCTATTTGTATATGTAGATGGCGGCGGCCTTTTGAACTTTCCCGTCTCCACATTAGCATTGGTGTCAGCCTTTGTCAGCCCTTGTTGCGGAAGTCATGTTGGTGAAACTTTAGGTGTAGAGCTTCTGATATTCCTAGGAGACACAACCTCACAGCAAAAACAACTCTGTTTCTCTTTCATCGTACAGTTTTACTTCTCAGGATCAGGAATTGTGTGGTAGATGTATCAGCTGGAAATGGGCTCCACCACTCTCCATTTTGATTAGTTGAGGTTGGGTAAAATACCCACCTCTAAGAGAGAGCAAAGGCATTGGTTATCCAATTCAAAATGTCAGTTCTGAAAGCGTATACATACGTACACACAACATACAGCCCGAGCAGGTTGTGTCTGTGTATTTAGGAATACACACACACACACACACACACACACACACACACACACACACACACACACCTCTGTAGCAAGAACTAATTTATTTATAAAAGGCCTTTAAAATGAATGTTCTGGAGAGAAAAAAGAATGCAGGGGTATATGGGAAGATTTGGAGGAAGGAAAGGAGTAAATGCAGCAATCTCAAATAAAATAAACTATTTTAAAAGGTTTCTACTCATAGAAAAGATTATCAATAATGAATGTGAGATATATATATATATATATATATATATATATATATATATATATATATATAAGCTTTTAGGTTTGTGGGCTACAATTAGAAGGGAAATCTATAGTATGAAGATTCTTGGCTTAGGGATGATGAAACTTCAGTATCCTACATTCATTTGGCACGTAAAAATTTTGTCTAAGTTTAAGAAGATTTAGAGCCAGAACCAAAGCCAATGAAAATGGCTACTAAAAGGGATTAAAGATAGCTCAAAATAGTTTTGGATTTTGACCTATAACAGTTCATCTCCCCACAATAACGGTGCTCTCTACTCACTCATGGTCAAACAGTAGCTAAGAGTCTTTAACACACATGGCACTTGTCAAAGTCACGGAAATATGAGAAAACCTCAATGAAGCAGGAATGAGGTTGGGAAGGATTGGGTTGGCTACAGTTTGGCCTAACTCAGCACTATTCCAGTTTCTTGTTTTCAAACATTAGATAAAGTTCCAGTAATGCTAAGTGTCATAGTTAGTCAGCTCTGTACGTAGTCAACTTCACACAGATATAGACATACCTGTAGGAGAAGATCTCAACTGAGAAATTGGCTCCATCATATTAGCCTATAAACATGTCTGTGGGCATTATTTTTCTCTTTTTTCTTATTCTTACTCATTTTTTGTTAACATTTTTATTTATTTTTTGGGGGGGTTCTCACAAGAACACCCAGAACCTTCATTTCCCAGTACTCTCTCACCGTTTGCACCTCCCCTCTCTTAAGAAAAAAAACAGAGAAAGAAAATTAAAACAAATGAGCAATAATAACAACAACAAACCAAACTAAACCAAATTACACCAAAGCAAATCGAACCAACCAAACAACAACAACAAAAAAAAAAAAACCAAGTTCAATTTGTGTTTTCCATATACCCACTGGAGCATTGTCAACCTACCCATGGCCCACCCCTTAAAGATAACTAAGGTCTTCCCCACCCACACCACCAGAAGTCATCAATTGTGGAGAGCAACAGTCCAGTGTCCTTATCACATTTTTTTAAGAGTTCTCTTTGATGGCCTTCTGTCTATGCTGTTACTTAGGGGGAAGGGAATGGAGTTGGTGGAGAGGTTGTCACAGAAGCCTTCTTTGTCCCTTTCTCAACTGTAAGTCTGCAGTCATCAACACCATAGCAAAAGTAACTCCCTTGTCCTTTACAGTTGGTGCAAGCATGGATCTTAGACTTACACATGGTTTCTGGTGACAGAACAGACAGTGAACATCTATCTGCATGGCCTCTGGCATCAACACGTCCAAAACTTTAGCCATATAGGCCATAGCCATCAACCCTGTCATTTGTCACTGCACAGGACACTGATACCCCACAGCCTGAGGTAGCAACTTTGGCCCCAGAACCTCACCACAGCCTCAGGTGCTAGTGCAGGCCACTCACTGATCAATGATGGAGGCACCAGCCCATGGGTAGTGCCATTCCTGAGTAGGTGGACTTAGGTTGTATAAGAAAGGTAGCCAACTTTGCTAGGCAAGCAAGCCACAGTTTCTCTGTGGTCTCTGATTCAGCTTCTTTCTCTAGGGTTATGCCTTGAGGTCCTGCCTTTGCTTCCTTTTATGATGAACTATAACTTCTAAGCTGAAATAAAGCCCTTCCTCCCACATCTTGCTTTTGCCCAATGTTTTATTAAGGACATAGCAATAGGGGAAAACTCATAATGGCACAGGAGGTCCAACAGCAGGAGGTCAGAGCAGGAAGCTGAGTAAGCACACCTTCAAGTACAGATATAAAGATAGGCACGGGTACTGCTATGAACTCTCAGAACCTGCTCCAACTAATGTACCTCCTCCAGTCAGGCTTTACTTCCTAAAAATTTCATAACCCCACCGTACAGTATAACTGCCAGAAAGTCAAGGGTTCAGATGCTTGCACCTATGGGGAACATTTCTCATTTAAGCCACCATGGCTATTATAGACAGGCCTTGGCATTTAGTAGCTTGGCCCCACTTCCTGTTCCCTTTCTGCTTCTCGAGTTGAAGGCAGTGCGAGTAGCTGGCCTCCTGCACCTGCCACCACACCTTAGCTGCCTGGAGTGATCCCTTTCACACCATGATGAATTGCATCTCCTGGAACTGCGAGTCAGCAGAGACACGTTCTCTTCCTCCAGTTAGTTACTTTTGGTCATGGTGTTTTTCTCAGAGAAACAGAAAGTTAACCATTGTACATATTATGGTCCAAAAGGCCCTGGACATTTATCTCCAACTGTTTTCCTACCACCACTTGGTATTTTTCCCCTTTTCCTCACCAGGTTGCAAGGACATTGAGCCTCTCATTAAGACCAGGTTTTACTCCTCTCGTTATTCTTCTTAGTCTCATTACTTGGATTACTTTTGGTCCAACTCTTGAAATGATATGACCTTCCCAACGCAACCTCAGAAAACTGTCTCTGGAGATTCAACCTGTAGTTGTCTGTTCTTTATTGCATTTAATTTTTGTGTCACTCTGTTCATTTGATAAACATCGCATAGAAATGATCATGTTTGTTTTCTACTTTCCTGTCTCTTCCCATTAAAATGGAGGGAAAAAAATGAAACCCATCTTGACCACCAGTGAATCCAAGTGCTGTAAAGATCATTTGATATATAGAAGATCTGTCAATAAATATTTGAAAGATTGGAGATGATTTATTTTGCCATAGCTGAGTTATCAGACAATTACAGACAGCTCGACTTTTTCCTGTGTGATGGCATAGGCTTGCAATCGTAGACCGCGGGCAGATGAGGCAAGCTCGGACTCTACATACTCAGTTCCTTCTTCCAAAACAAGTAGACCAAATCCCTAATTGTCCAATGGATCAGCTTATATGACCAGTGAACAGCTGTGTGAATGTATTTGAACTGAAGTTGCAGTACTGCAGTGCTCCCTCCATTGATAGTCTTCATAAGACCAATTAAATGACTGGAACTCTAGGAGTAGTCTGCCTTCATCTTCCATTTATGTATCCCATGACCTCACGAGTGAAGAAGGAAGAACTCTTAGAATGGCTAAGATTGAACTAGTAGTAGTCAGGAAAAATTCTAAAAAATAAAGTGTTATTCTGAACACAGTGACATGAAGAGAACAAGATGAATAGCTAATTCAGGCTTGAGTTAAATAAGAAGTACAATTCTTTAGAATTGAAATATAGTTTGATTGTTGCTAAGGCCTATTGAGAATGAAGAAAACATTTTAAATCTGGGGGAAAGAATATGGAACTAATGCTTAAAATAGTGTGGAACAAATTTAAATTTTTGAACATTGAAATGGCTCCACAATAGCACTATTAATAAAGATTAATTTTTCATTTATTATTGGTTGGATTCCAAGTGGGGGGATAAAACAGGGGGAAAGACATTCAAGCAGTGGGTTAGTATGCGAGCGCTCAGTCTACAATCTCGCAACACTAAGTCACACAATGTATCTATATGGAAAGGCATCTATGTAAATAAAGGTCCCCCAAAGAACATATGTCATATAAGGTAGTGTATGTTGTAGTTAGAGAGCATCCCCAAAGGGAGAAAATTGGGGAAACAAGTCCTTTCATCTCTCACCAGTTCCTCTCACCCGGCACAGTGCACCCCTGATTTAATTAGATACAGTGTCAAAAGGGTAGCACAAGGACAGATGTATTTATCAGCAAAACAGTACCCTTTAACCATGTAATATTCTCCTAGTTCTAAATTTTTTACTTACAAGTTAATATATCATATATAGAGGAAAAACTCAAATATTGTAAGACACAAAGTCTAGAAAATTGTTCTTCATGGAAGAACACCATGAAAACACCAAAAACATATTCACTGATATATATAGCAGAGCCCCAGCTAATGGAGCTAGGCACAGAGTGACTGTCACAAAGTCAGTGGTTGTTATGTGTCCTAGTCATTTGTTTATGTATTTATTGGGTTGATGTTATAACTCGACACTTAGCAGTTTATAAGTTTATAAGGAGTTTATAAGTTCTGGTGCATTGTTAGGTAGGCTAAGCCCCGTACCCTGGAAACAGCAAGGGCTTTGTGCTGTTTCAACTCAGTGAAAAGGTCAGGCAATGTCTGCAAAGAGGGAAGGAGAGCTTAAACTCTTCCTACGAGCAAGGAATTGATCCCTTGTGAAATCATGAGGAATCCATATCACCAACACTTCAGTATTTAACACTGTCATGTTGAGGACAGAATTCTGAGAGGACACACTCAAACCAAGTGCTGTTTGGTTCTCCTCTTTATCTTCAACTCTATGCTTGATGATAACGTATTATCTTTGACTATTTCAATTAACGTTACGGCACACACTATCAGAAAATGTTTGTAAAAGTTGTGTCCCTATATCATTTCCCTGATAAAGTTTACTTTCTAAGACCTTTTAATCTTGTAGACATGAAGCATGTGCTTCCTCTCTTTAGGTTATTGAATTATAACATAATAAAGACTGGTAAACACCGTGTTTCAGGACTTGTGATCAAGGCTGAGAAATGAGACTGAAAAATCAGAACTGTTGTTTTCAGAGTCACAATATTATAGAAGAAAAAGGCACGCAAACAGTTATATAGGCCAATAATTGAAACAAAGTGTCTAAGCTAAAGAGACGACTCTGTATGCACGAGGTTGGCTGGTCTCTGAGAGAAGCGGTGTTTTGAATTACACTTTATAATGGGCTCATCAGTCTCCATCAAATATGTATGTCTATGAATTGGTGGTAAATTAAGGGGATAAAAGGAGTTTCTGTGGTTGAGCATTTCTCACAAGGAAACATAGAAATAAGCCATAGGATGTCTTTTACATATTGATCTCTATGTTAAAAAATTCTTTATAGAATAACTTATATCTCTCATTCCAAATGTTCCAGTCAATCAAGAAACAGTGTTCAGTGCTCTGTCAATGTTACTGAGGACATTTACAGCTAAATTTAAATAAACAATGGGTACTTTAAAAATAGTGTTCTACTGAAAGGGTAAAATGTAATATCAACATAGCAAGGACACACAAAATAATGTTTAATGTAACAGTGTCACTAACAAATAGCACATGGTAATTATGATAAAATGTAAGTGTTACATAGAATGTGTAACTTGTAGGTGTTTAAAAACAACTTCGCTAATTACTTTTAAATCTTCCTTTCTTATAACAGTGTCTCTCTATGTGTGGCACAAATTTGATTCATCCAATTCAACAAGTCTATTGCCTCAGTTTCCCAACTGCTGAAATGACAAACATCTTCCAATTGAAATAATTTTATTTTACATTTATAAGATCAATATGAACACTACCATTTTACAGTTGAAGCAAAAAGACTTAGAAAAATAACCAAAGATAGAGGAATTAAAGAATAATTAAAGAATGGGTATTTAAGAACAGCAGCAACAACAAAAGTCTGTATAAGATTCATTTGGCTCACAGTGGAAAGGAGACAGGAAAAATGCATGCCAAGGCTCTTACGGAAAGGAAAGCAGATATATGAATATTCAGGGACCACACAGTAGTAAGCAAAAAGCTTTCCTATGACAGGCATAATAGAGAAAAGCATTTGTGAACAGTTAGGAATCTACACATTCAACAGTTATAAAAATATGGTCAATAATGGCATGATTAAACAGATTGTTATTTACTTAAAGGATACAACCCTAGTTGGCATTGCAAACAATTGCTTCTCTGTGCAAACACCCATACAGTCGTTACAAAGTTCCAATAGATTTTAACTCCCAACACACACAGACACAGAGGCACACACACACACACACAGACACACACAGACACACACACACAGACACACACACACACACACACGCACACACAGACACATTCACAGATACACACATACACACATATACATACATACCCACCCACACATGAAATGATCAAAAATATGATATCAAGTTTTACTACAGCTATAGTAATGATGAAGATTAAAATAATTGGATTTTTTTTAAAAGTTTCTGCGTAATAAATTCATGTGGTGCAAAGTTCAGAAAATACTAAAAGGTTTATAGGGATGATTATTTTTCTCTGGTCCCTATTTTACCTGCTATCAGAGGTTTATTCAGCAATAGATCATATTATCATTTCTATATAATCTTTAAACATGTAGGCATCTGTAAATGTGCAATAAACAAATATAATATTTCAATCCTCAGATCATACATATCTGTGTCTTTATTTTTCTGATGTATCAGTCTACCTGGAAATGGTTTCCTGCCAGTATTTATTAAAATTGAAAAATGCACCCTGATCTGTGGACCAAAATTCTATTACTGAAAGCTGTGCTGTCAAGTGCCAGAGTGGATCTGATTTAAGTTATAGTAGATATTGCCAAGTTGCCTTCTAAAATGGTTATGACAGTTTTTGCTCTCACTAGGAATACACAAGAACACCTGTTTTGCTAGATTTCTGCTAGCATTCTCTACTGGGAAATTTTTTGTGTCTATCAAAATAAATTAAAATGTATATACTGTTCCCAGTTTTGTCAGTCAAGCATATTCTCATATTAAATATATGTTTCCTTTTCAGTCAGTGATTGGTAAACATTCTTTATTTTTATTGGATTATTTCTCCCTGTTGAATTATTTCTAAAGTTATCTGTGTTATAACTTTCGTTTTATGGTTTCTTTTCTGCAGGTCTGCTGCTCGTGCATTGTGGTTTTGTGTAGTGCGAGCTGGTAAATATTTTATATTTTCTTCTACAATGTCTGTAATTTCTTTTGACTTAATGTTTAAAAGATACTAGAAAATAGAGGAAGAGATCCTCTTTGGTTTTCTTAACATCATTTATTGGAAAATCAGTGTTCCCTAATTACACTAAATACAAGTATCATACAATAAATTGACAGAATTTTAAATCACTTTGTGTATTTTCCTGTTCATTAATCTATATGAACACTTTGTGAGTATCATTGTATTATTAAAATGCATAACTGTTTAAAAACACTTATACCTTCAGTCTTTTTTCTTTTTTCTTTTTTCTTTTGTCAGAGCTGGGGACCGAACCCAGGGCCTTGCACTTGCTAGGCAAGTGCTCTACCACTGAGCTAAATCCCCAACCCCATACCTTCATTCTCACTGTGCACACAAACACTCATGTTGGCTCACTACATTTCATATGCTTCTTATGTTCTACAACACATACAATGACTTCATGCCAATATTATTGGAATTTTATGATGCCTCAATGAAAGTGTTAAATGAAATGCATGTTCTTTCCCTATCACTAGTTAATTTTATGTCTCGCACTGTAGTTCAGAACTTCAGGCGTTTGCTTTGTTCTATAGGGTTTGGAGTATTCTGCTGGTTACTCCAAAGGTTTTGCATTTCTTTACTTTATTGCATGGATCCATCAGCCACGAGAATTTACACAGAGCACATGTAGTTATTGCTATTCAATAAATTTTATAATTTTGGAGAGACAAGAGTGTGGTAATCTGTTTCTGGCCTTGGGTGCTGACAAGGTCCTTCACCATAAGCAATATGAAGCATTTTACAATTGCAGACAATGTCATTTAAAACATGGTTTGCAGATAACATCATTGGTGTAGTTTGTATATCGGCACCCAAGGTCCTCCTTTCAGAGTAAATAAATCAGTATCTGCATTTAAAAATTATATTTATCACTCTTTTTCTTTATTACTCTCTCAAACACACTGCAGTTTCCTGACTGCAGTTTCCCCTCCTTCCATTCATCCATGTCCTCTCTCCCCGAGATCCACTCCTCTTTCACTTTTTCTTCAGCTAAGAGAGCAGTTCTCCCAGGGATCTCTAACAAACATGGCCTCACAATATACAGTAAGACTAGGCACAAGACCTCATATCAAGGCTGGATGAGGCAATCCACAGAAGGAAAAGGGTCCCAAGTCAGAGATACTTCCCGTCCCACTGTTGGGAGTCCCACCAGAACATCAAGCTATACAATCATAACATATAACAAGAAAACTTATCTCAGATCATACAGGGTCTATGCTTATCAGTCCAGTTTCTGTGAGCCCCTATAAGGCAGTTCATCAGAAACCTGGAAAATGATCTACCTGAAGATCCAGTGATACCACTGTTGGTCATATGCTCACAGGATGTTCCATTCTACCACAGGGACACTTGCTCAGTTTTATTCATAACAGCCAGAAACTTGAAACAATCTAGAGTCCCTCACATCTAGGAATGGATAAATGAAATGTGGTACATTTTACAGAGTGGAGCATTACAAACAATGACATCATGAAATTTGAAGGCTAATAGATGGAAGTAGAAAAGATCATCATGAGTAATCCAGGCCTGGAAAGACAAACATGGTATGTATTCATAAGTGGACATTAGCTATTAAGAAAAGGATAATCCACAGATCTAGAGAGTCTATGGAACAAGAAGATCTCAGGGGGACACATGGATCTCCCTGGGAAGGGGAAATAGAATAGATTTTGTGAGTGGACTGGAGATAAGTGGAGAGGGGAATGGGAGAGTTCCGTCTGGAAGGGCAATAGGAGGGTCAGAGGGAGAAAATACTGGGAGGTACATTACATGGACAACATAGAAACCTAGTGCAGTGGGAGCTCCCTGAAATCTATGAGATTAACCCTAGTGAAGTCTCCTAGTATTAGGGGATACAGAGTCCGAACTGGCCTTCTTCTATCAGTAGGCTAAGGCTCCTACAAGTGGAACTTGAACATCAAACCCAGCCACAGAACCTTTGACCTACAGTCTGTTTTTTACCTGTTCCTGGGAATGGTGGTTCAGAACTTGTTGGGAGTGGTCAACCAATGACTGACCCAACTTGCAGCCTATTCTCCAAGAGGGATTTTATGCCTGAAACTGCCTTGATGACCAGGAACCAAGGGCAGAACAACTTAGAAACCCAGGACAGAACCAAATATAGTTGAAAAAAGTAAAAATGTCAATGAAATGATTCCTAATGATATTCTGTTATACTTATAGATTGGTGCCTAGCCCAACTGTCATCAGAAGGAGTGTCATACAGCAACTGATGGGGACAGATGCAGAGACCCATAGCTAACCACTAGGTAGAGTTTGGAAACCCTGCAGAAGAGGAAGATGAAGAATTGTAGGAGCCAGAGAGGTAGAGGACATCATGAGAGCATGGCCCACACAATCAACTAAGCAGAATGTACATTTTAATAGGAACCATGGGTATTTATTTCCCCTACTGTTGGAGAAGCATTCTTTTAGATCCTTTACATCTATTTTGAGGGGGATAAAAAGTAACCATTTTCTGAATTTTGGGCTTACCAAGCATAAAATTATAGAATAGAATGTTATAGCAACAATTTATATTCCATGTGCTTGTTTATATTCTCATCTAGAGATTTTCACTTTAAATACACTTGAATCCAATACGGGTATTTGAATACTAAATAACTTTCATTCTTTACAGTTATCAGTAAAGATAAGATTGTTTCAGTACCATGTACAACAGTCATTCTCCAGAGAACCAAGAAACAAAATGATTTATTGTTAACAATAACAAGTATGTCTGCATGCTTGGAAATATGCATGCTGGACATATTTCTAGGTTGTTTTCTGGCCTTGCAATCCTTGTAGGCAAACTTGGAAGTGAGTACTATCGAACACATAGAAAGCTGTAGTGATCTTTTGTAAGGGCCTTCAGGAGGCATGTGACCTGTTTCTAGCCGTGTTTGCAGGAATCACCAGCCATGCTGTTGATGTCATATTCATTCTGTCAGAGGAGAGCAGTGAAAAATTCATGACCTCATTTATTTCCATTTCAGATTTCTTCTCTTAATGCTTAAGACAGGGAGCATGAGTATTTCTTTCCATTGGCAGAGGCAAAAATAAACATATTTTAATGCATAATGGGTATAAATAAATAAGCAATAAGCATCAGTAAATAAAACATGCAGATCTAGCCTATGTGCGCTTTTTAAGGGACCAGGCAGGACACATCATGGAGGCAAAAAGCTATTTACTCTCACCTTGAAACAGGTGAGATGAAGACACTTCTTTTTTATTGGTCCTTCATGAATTTTACATCATGCATCCCCAATCCCACTCATCTCCCATTCACCTTGTATCCTTTCTCCACCCGTGCAACCTCCTCCCCACCAGAGAAAAAAATCTCATTGTGGAAGCTGTAGTCTATTATCATATTGCATTACAGTATGTCTCACAGTACACACTTTCGTTCAAACTTCTCTGCTTGTAATTGTTTCTTGCAATGACTTAATGGTCTGGTGGCTTCTGCTACTTTATCAATACTGGCACCTCACCGAAACTCCTATCAGATATTCTGTTGCCATGAAGACACATTATTAATGAATCGGGTAGACCTATCTGGAAAAAAGGACTTACTTTACTTCTTCACTCCTCAAACAAAACAGACAAAACCTGATTCTTCGGCCATGTAAAGTACATACATAGCTTATTATATAATATGGAGCACATACAATTTCAAAGAACACAGTGATTTATCAAAGAAGAGGAATCCTTTCCCTGTGTGTGTCTATGTACACACATGGCAGGCTATTTTGAGCATTATTTTCTGCGTTTAACTTCGAAATATGTAGTGGCATAAACATAACAAATGAGAACTGATCAGCAAATCTAGTTCAGTATGCAGATGCTGTTCAACCCAGCCTTGTGGAGACTTGCCTTTATGGTTTACTATGCCTCTGTGAAATTCCAGCTCTTTATTTGAAATACGATACATGATAAGAGAAGGGAGTTATTATAATATCCACAATCGGCCAATTACATGTAGCGTATTTTAAAGCATGGATTTTCTTTCTCAGAAATTCCAGGAGTGGGAAGGATGAAAAATTCCAGCTATTGACTTCGTGTCAGAAAAATTCCTATTGACTCATTTTCTTCAATTGCTTAATCTAAGTGATTTCCCCACAGCAGTTTCACAAATATGATGTTGAGTCTTTTTTCCTAAGGATCAAAGAAAGTGTAATGACCCATTCCAGTTTTGCAATTAGGGTAAAGGATTTGTAACTTGTACCAAAATATGATAGTGTTCAATGGTGTGAGCTAATATGCAATCTTCGTGGGGAGAGATCTCTCCAAAGTGACAAAACATTGGTTCTTAGTGGAGTGATCAAACTCGAATGTGTAACTCACAGATAGGTACATGGTGGGTAACAGACATAATCTGTGGTGCTAATATTTCAAGAGATGTTATCAGAAAAACATTGGCTAAAACACATTGATGGGGGGAAAATTTGAAAATCACAGCTTTAAAATATGCCTTTTTCTTGGGTTTAACCCCTATAGCAGGAAAGAAAACAGTAATTAAAACAAAAATGATCAACTGCCTCCCAAATATGTCCCTCATGTTAGCCAACACTCGGTGCCACAGTCACTGGGGGAAGAAGGCATGTCACTTTTCCCCCTGAGCCTTAGTTGTAGAGAAAGTATTTCGTGTAGTGTATGGACGCATCACCTGTCAATTAAAAAGCCTATGGTTTATGCAGGAAATAGAAGGTGGGAAATACAGGAGGCGGGGAAAGTCTGGGGCAGAGTCAGGTGAAAGACCCACCTGAGCAGATGTGAGGAGGCAGACACATGGTACCTGAACACAGATAAGCAGCCATGTGGCAGATTATAGAGTAAACGAAAGTAAGCTTTAAATTATTATTCTAGTTAGAGAAGAGCCTCGTTATATGGCCAGGGTATTTGTAACTATATTTCGAATCTGAGTTTTATTTCTGGGAGCTTGGGGCTGGGGCTTGATTTCAACACATAGTTGTCATGAAAGATACGAGTATTGTCTGCAGGTGACTTGTGATTATTTACCTGCTTTTGAATCCCTTTCCAAAGCGTGAGGTTTTACATACAGAATGCATGCAGAAAATGATCCCCAAAAAACTTCTTCTAATATGTGAGATATGTTCCTGGGCTTGGTACTTAGGTAATTGTATATGATCCAGGACAAGAATTGATGATTCTCAGAAAAGAGATGTAGGTACTCATGATGAGGCAAACACTTTATCTCCAGTGACTGCCTTAAGACTGATTCAGTTAGAGACAAACACTGAGCAAAGACTTGAAGAGAGAAGACAGTTGACTCCCTCCTCAGTGGTGTTCGGCATGTTGTAAGACAGCACATCTTTTTCCTCTTCCTACAGCTGCCAAAGTATTTAAAGTTTCTTTAAACCAACTTGTAAACATGTTCAAATTTTTTGCAAAGTTTATGAATATTAGACTATTTTCCTCTAATTGGGAAACAAACACTGATTTAATTTTTTTGAATTACATTTATATACTTACACGGAAGGGGGTGAGGTGTTTATACCACAGCCTGCATTTGTAGGTCAGAGGGCAACCTGCAAGAGTCAGTTCTCGCCTGCCTGCCTGCCTGCCTGCCTGCCTGCCTGCCTCCCTCCCTCCCTCCCTCCCTCCCCCTCTCCCTCCCTCCTTCCTTCCTTCCTTCCTTCCTTCCTTCCTTCCTCTCTTCCTTCCTCTCTTCCTTCATGAGGGTCCCATAGACAGGACCCATATTAGGTTTGGCAGCAAGCGCTTTTACACACAGAGATATCTTGTCAACTCAGTAGTCCTTTATAATGTCGAAATAATTTCTGACTGCAATAAATACAAGAAGGCATTTAATTTCTTTTACATTTTAAGTTAATTATTTACTTACTTTATATCCTGACTACAGCTTCTCCTCCCAAATTTCCTCCCAGTCTTTCCCTCGGACCCCTCCTCCCCCATCTCCCCTTCTCCTTGGACAAGGGGAGGCCTCCCATGGATATCAAATCAGACTTGAAATATCAAGTTGAAGTAAAACTAGGTACATCTTCTATTGAGGCTAGACAAGGCAGCCCAGTTAGGGGAAAGGGATCCAAAGGCAGGCGATGTAGTCAGTGACAGCCCCTGCTCTTTTTTAGGAATCCCACATGAAGATATACCGAGCTGCGAAACTGTTATATATGTGCAGAGGTCCTAGATCTGTCCCATGCATGTTCTCTAGCTGGTGGCTCAGTCTCTATGAACCCCTAAGGGCCCAGGATAGTTGAGTCTATAGGTTTTCTCGGGGGGTGTCCTTGTCTACTCTGACTCCTTCATTGCTTCCTGCCCCTATTCCAAAGGCTTCCCCAATCTCTGCTTCATGTTTGGCACATTAAAAAAAATTTTCTTATTTACTCACTTTACATATGTGTGTCAATGTGTGTGTGTGTGTACACGCGCGCATGCACGCATGCACGCGTGTGCGCATGCGTGCATAGATCATGTGCCTATGTTGTATCCACTTTTGTGATTGACCTATTCCTTTGAGGAAAGGGTCTGAACCTGGAGCAAGGATGGCACAGAGCAAGCCCCAGCAATCCTTGCGAAAACTCCTTTCACCGCGGTGGAGTTTTAGCTGCACATGTCCATAGTCAGCTTCTATAAGGATGCTGGGACCCGCCCTCTGCTGCTAATGCTTACACAGTGAGCTTTCAGACCACTGGGCGAGGGTTCCAGTTCAAATACGAATTTTAGGGTATATTTTCATCAAGTTCCCCTTATAGTTTCCCCAAAGACCCAAATAATTTCCAGAAGACTATTCTAGCCTTTGCTCAGCTCTCACATCTTGAGGAAGATCTATTGCCAATTTTCTGAGACATTGCTATATTGATTTCCAAAACGGCTGTACAAGTTCACACTCCCACCAGCAATGGAGGAGTATGGCAGTTCCTCCACATCCTCACCAGCATAGTTTATCATGTTATCCATTTTGATTTATGATTTTCTTTTTTTTTTGTTAATTTGATTTGATAGCTATTACCATTAATATAAGAATTTTCCTGAGTCTCACTTCATTAAAATTTCTTTTATTTTTCCTGGTGTTCAAAATTGAATGTGCATTTTCTACTATTTTGTTTGAAAACAAAACAGTATATCAGTGTTGTTCTCTTGAGATAATTCATTTTAAAATTGTTTTGTAACAGACACACAGCATCAAGAAAAAAGGGAGAAAATGGTTAAAATCACAAATTATTTTAGGTATTTATATTTAGAATATAAAGAAAACTTTTTAACTCACTTATAAAAAATACTCATTTAAAAGTGGATAAATGTTTAAATAGCCATTGCTCCCGAGATAATATTCCCAATAAACACATGAAAAGTGGGTCATGACACAAAGAATGGTGACTGAAATAGAACCATGGGGATGTAATAGTTAATATGCTCCCAGTAATTTAGACTTTAACAAACACATAATAGAAAGTTTGAATGAAGACATGACATATGGAGTTTCCAATTCTACTTTTATGGTGGGGTAGTCATTGAGCCTATGATGGTTAAGTGCATCTTTTGCTACTGAGATACAACTGCACATTAAATTGTCCATTAAAGTGTACATTAAATTGTAAGGTTTACTCATTGTTGTTTCCCCTAACATGCCAGTGACCTTTAGTATGCTGGCTCTCCAAATTGTGTTTACCTAACTAATTCACTGTTAGTCAGAAACTGAACTCCACCTAATGACTTCTCAGTACTTCATAGCGGAAGAAAATATACCAAATGTCACATCTTAACATGTGAGAGTTATTCTCCTATGTGTGTTATGGTATGTAGTTACTTTTGTGTAGTTACCTATTCAAAATTATGGTATCTGAACCTAAAGAACTTAAATCCACAATCTCTGCAAACTTAACATTTATTTATGTGTACTGAACCTGTTTACAGTCTACAATGTCTACAGGTAATGTGAGTTTTTCTGTAAGTGAATATTGGAGGCTTGAAAGGTTTTCTGTAAAAAGGAAGTTGTACAGTTTTAGAAAATACAATTTACTGACAATATTCTAATGAAAAAGAATACATGTAGTTTTTGTTAAAGAGTATATTGTTAACTCATGATACACTAATATATTACACAAAATATGAGTGACATTAAAAAATTCAGGTACTATTTATAACTTGCCTTTGCCTTGGTTAAGTTTGCGTCCCTGTATTTAACCACTAGTGTGTCCATGAAGGACAAAGATGTGAAAGCTATAGGGTAGCAGCATAGGAGAGGATTGTGGTTCATTCATTGGCAATACCATAGTAAAGTTTACATCTAATACCTTTTCTCCTGGTTGATAACTAAATTTCTAATTTATTTGCTTTTAGAAATAAATGTAAGCAATACATATCACATGAGACTAGAATCTGAGTATTGCAATTTCTGTGGTATAATTGGATTCTTACACTTACTGTTAACTTATCACCTACTAGATGGAAGTGAGTAAAGTTCTTTCCTCTCCAGGTTTTCTATTTATTAAATCATGATGCATTTTTCAATATTTAGAGAGGAGACAAAAATGTTGAAGGGACCAGAGAGGACCAGTGCCATGGAAAGATCAGATCTGGAAGATGGGATTTGAGGTGAGTTTTGAACATGTGTAACAGCTTAAATTCCTTGACCAGGATTAATGTTCAGACAGTGCCTTAGAATGAACTAATAAACATTTACTTTTCTGTCAGTGAAGAAAATTACAACAGGCACAAACATGTGAGAGAAAGTTCAGTTAAGACTAGTGAGACTGGGCCAAAGTTCTGTAGAAAAACTATTTGGTTCTTTTGTAGGCACAGTGAAGGAAACGCCAGTTAAAGTGTTTAACGAAATCAGGTTGTTGAGCAAAGCTTAAAACTTGGACTCCGAAGGTGTCAGAGAGGACAGTTGCTAGTGTGAGTTTGCACACAGTAACTTCTTTATCCTCACCAACAGGAAAAACTATTGTCTGCCAAAGAAGAAAGCCCAAACTGGTGTCCAGGTCATTAACTTAGACACACACTGTACAATTTCTTTCTCGCCTTCCTACTGATAACCCTATGTTATATTAAGAACGTACTTTAAATCATAGTTTATGTCATAAGAGAGTTATCATTATCCATGTGTATACAGTAACAAGTACAGCAGAATTGGACGCAGAGCTGGAGTGTGAATGTATTAAATTGGAGCAGACAAGCAAAGTGGGGAAGGATTGGGAAGATGGTAGGTGTTTGGGGTAGGAATTGCAAGCCAAGCGCTCTGGAAGCAGCCCTGCCAACAACTCTGGCAGCACCGTCCTGTCACCAGTGTGGTGAAGTTTCTTTGGATTAAACGGCTTTTACCCTATTGATTGATTCCCAGTAGCCTCCATGTTCCATGCTCAATGACTGGCCTTCCAAGGGCATTTAAACTTCTCTTCTACCCTATGTTCCTACTTGATCCTAGCACAAATACTTTAAAGGTTAATGTAGATTGTCATCATTTCACTGGGATTTGTTGCTTAGTGAGTCATTCCTTCAACAAATATTTATGAACAACTTCCAGAGTGTTACTATAAACGGCCCACTTGTATGTCCTTTTAAGAAACTCGCTTGCAAAACCCTTATCTTAGGGTAAAATCACAAATGTTTAACCCCGAGTGGTATGTGTAACCATCTTAAAGTAAAGAGAAAAATTACTAGATTAAAAAAAGAATGTTTTATTGCAGAGGATTAGCGTTCTGTTCTGTCGTTCGGGAACACACTGACTGGTATAAAATAAGCTTTGGTAAGAGAGTAGCATTGCTCTTAGGTCATGTTAGAATGGGGCTTAATTATTAATCAAGGACATTTATCACAGAGTTCTCAATGTTAAGGTGGGGCTGAGGAGTTGGACACAGAGTACAATACTGTTCCATTCAATGTGATTTCGTATTTACTTTAGTTTTTCTAAGTAAAGGAATAATACCATAACGATGAATAATAATATTTATTATAATGGTATGTGTACCTTTTTTGAACTCCATGTTTACTCTGGCTTTCAAAAGATGTTATATGTATTAGCTGCTGCATGGGTTTAATTTTAGCTTTGATATTTAATAATTCTAATGTTAAAATGTAGAGACACTTTCTTAAAAGTGAATCCATACTCGAACCCAGTCAAACTCAAAACAAACATTTGTCTGAAGCTAACCAGTATCTTTTCCTGAAGATCAAGGTGGGGCTGTGGAACTCAGAGCCACCAGCCATGATGAACTGCTCTTGTCAAGAATAAAGGAAGGATGTAATTTCAGCTCTTTTACAGATTTTTTTTACATGTGTGCTAGGTATATATGTTCTTTATAATGCCCATTTAATATGTTTACTCACTTAGCCTGATGACAATATTAGATTAAGGTGACATGGCAAATGTTTTGATATCAAGATTTTGCTGAAAAGGAAGTGCAGATAATTGCAGCATCTGGGTGGTTTCCTTTTCATTGTTTTATGTAGTTAAACCTAGAGAGGATCAAGAAGCAGAACGTTGGCTGGAGAGGTGATAGACAGCTTTACATGCCAAACATCCTTTGTAGCTGTTACACCGTGGGAGTGACAAGCATGGTAAAATTGCCTTCCTGCCTTTCGTTCCTTCCTGCAATATGAAGCCAAAGGAAGCAAAGTGTAATTTAAGTCTCACTACAAAGTAAGAGAAAGCAACTTGCAACTTCTTCATTTTAATAATGAGAGTCATATGCTACTGATTCAGCATAGACTTTTAGTTTTGTTGATGTTCATGTTTTAAATCTGACAATTTCGTTCATTTATATAATGCTTTTTACTTAGTTACCCTCACTCTCCTCTCACTCCCAATAAGTCTCTTTTGCTTCTCCCAAATCCCTCATTCTAATTTCACATCCTCTCTCTCTCTCTCTCTCTCTCTCTCTCTCTATATATATATATATACACACACCCACACAATTACACACACACACACACACACACACACACACACACACACACACACACACACAAAATACATATACATATAGTTTGGGATCCACCAAGTTTAAATAGGGCTGCTTTCTTTCAAGGCCATAATTAGGGACCGGGCAAGCCACTTCTTGAAGACTGAATGACTCTTCTTCCTCAGAATCATTAACTGTCATCCTCAGGGAACAGTCGGGGAGCCTCATCCCCTCTTCCCACCTATGTTGGAACGATGAGTTGGTGGGCTCTATCTGGTATAGGTATTGTGCTGTTAGCCACAGCTGCTGTGAGTCCATGAGTCCAGAAGCCATGTAACCATGTCGTGCTCAGGAGACAACATTTGATAGCACTCCTTTTCATCACACCCCGCTGCCTTCTTCAGCAGGAGTATCTGAGCTTTGGAGAGGCGATAGGTTTATATGGGAAAGACATGTCCTCTATAGCGCTAAAGCACTCAATGGCTAAGTCTTTCTCTCTATTACCTTTTCTCCCCTTTGAGTTCTGAAGCAAACTAAAGGCCTCATGAACATCAGTTACAACTGAAGAGTCTCTATCAATCTTTCCCTGGGCAGTTATATGGAATTTTAGGTTTCACTATGAAGATATATATGTGTTTTACACACCTTTTCATGGTTTGCAGCCTATTTAAATTTTTTCCAATAAAAACCTTTCCTTCACCTAGCCCTTTATATTGTAGGGAGGGGATATTTCTAGAACCTTCTGATGCATTACACTTTGGCCACTGTCTTACTGATATGGCTGTTTGCTTCTTTAGTAAGACAATGACAACTCTTAGTTCCCTTTCTTTTCTTTCCCATTAAAATAGCTGGACTTGCCCGTACCCTTCGCTTAGCAGTTAGTGAGGTAAAGCACCAAAGTTAAGGAGACAGAGAGGAGGCAATGCTAGCCCCGGAAGATGCCTGCCAGAAAATATGTTCAAGGTTGCTCCATAAATAGTCAATCTGTTTCCTGTGTAATCTTTAATAGGAGCTTAAAATGGATCTTTAGAAGGCTGTGTGGGTTGAACAACAGGAAATTTTAACCCAGTCATTAATAGCTAATGAACTGAACCGTAGACAACTCTCTATGATCAGTCACAGGAATGAGGGGAGACAAAAGCCAGAGCAAGGCGATGGGGGAGGTGGCTGTTCCTACTGTCCCTTTGTACTTGTGCCTGATGTATTTTATACTAGATATAATTTATTATCTCACTGGCTTTTCAGTTTGTTTTGCATGTCACAGCGTATCTTTATATTCTTAGTGTATTAATATAGCTACATTTATTTCCAGTAAATACTCGTTTAATATTGTTTTTTTTCTATATTTTATTTTCTCTGTTCACTGAACATTCAAATTTTCATTTTCCTATTGAAGCAAGCTGTCATGTCTTTTCACACACGCTGAAAAGAAGTACATGTCTGAGAAACCTGTATCTTCAGAATATAGAAATATCCCTCAAAAATCATTAGGGTTGTAATTCATTTGGGAGAATACTTGTCCGAGAAACTCAAGGACCTTAGTTAGGTCCCCAGGACTCAATACAAAGGATATGGTGCCCGTTCCTGCACTCCAGACACTGGAGGATGGAGTTTCCATTCATCTGCAGCCACATAGTAAATTTGAGGCCAATGTGAGCTATAAGAGACTGTCTTTATTTATTTATTTATTTTTTATTAACTTGAGTATTTCTTATATACATTTCGAGTGTTATTCCTTTCCCGGTTTCGGGCAAACATCCCCTCCCCCCCCTTCCTTATGGGTGTTTCCCTCCCCACCTCCCCCATTGCCGCCCTCCCCCAACAATCTAGTTCACTGGGGTTCAGTCTTAGCAGGACCCAGGGCTTCCCCCTTCCACTGGTGCTCTTACTAGGATATTCATTGCTACCTATGAGGTCAGAGTCCAGGGTCAGTCCATGTATAGTCTTTAGGTAGTGGCTTAGTCCTGGAAGCTCTGGTTGCTTGGCATTGTTGTACATATGGGGTCTCGAGCCCCTTCAAGCTCTTCCAGTTCTTTCTCTGATTCCTTCAACGGGGGTCCTATTCTCAGTTCAGTGGTTTGCTGCTGGCATTCGCCTCTGTATTTGCTGTATTCTGGCTGTGTCTCTCAGGAGCGAGCTACATCCGGCTCCTGTCGGTCTGCACTTTTTTGCTTCATCCATCTTGTCTAATTGGGTGGCTGTATATGTATGGGCCACATGTGGGGCAGGCTCTGAATGGGTGTTCCTTCAGTCTCTGTTTTAATCTTTGCCTCTCTCTTAAGAGACTGTCTTTAAAGACAGAGAGAAACCAGATACTCAATACAAACAGTAAAAAGATTTGAAGCGAGACCTTTCTAACGCGAAACAGTCCACAAAAATGCTTAAGTGGTTATTAGAGACCTACTTATTAAAACTACTGAGACAGTCCTAGATTCCAAGCAGAACATTAAAAACATGATTAACTGAATGTTTGGGAGGCCATGGGAAAAAAATAAAACATGCATTTCTAGTTGGCTTATAATACAACATAATCACTTTCTAAGGCATCTACTCATCTTCTCCAAAGTGTTATAACACACACAATAAGAACTAAGTGTTCCATTTTTGAATATTTAATCCAGGAGGAATGAAAATATGTTTATGTAAGCACATGCATAACAATGTCTATAACAGCTATGTGTCAAATAGAAATCATCTGAAATGTCTATCAATAAGTGAATTGTTAGACAAACTTCCCATTCTTAGATTATTTGTAGTTGAATTGAGTGTTTAAAATATACACATCGAAGGATAATGGTGTAAGAGAGCATGCGAAAATGTTAAGGAATGCTGTAGATGTCAGGGTCAGTGTTCAAGTTCACTGGAGGAAATGACGTGTGAGATTGGGAAGGGATAGCTAAAACTGAGAGCTTTAGTTACTGCCTTTGAATAATTAAACACACAGAGGTTCAAACACACAAAATGGGCTACATGAAAGAAGTTTGTGAGTAGTGACAGAATCTAGTTATAATTATGAATTGATATTCCATAAAATCAGCAGAAGGCATCTCATTTCTTCTCTCTTTTGGATCTGTACACATGGCTCTTATTATCAGATTTATCTTATGATATGACATGATTGCTGGAACTCGAGACACTGCACTGCAGTAGTAAAGCAGCGATGATCCAACCTGTTCTACAACTATCGTAAACAGTGATGCTTCCCACAAAATGAAGAAGAAAATGCAGGCGACCAGATGAGACTTTTATTTGATCCTGGTTCTTAATGTAGCTTTTCCTCATTAGCTGTCCTGTTTGTTCTCTATTACAGTTTTGCTAATTGCTCAGTGAATAGAAGTTTGTCAAATAATTACATAGGGTCTGCTCTAAAATGTGGTTAATGGACTCGATAAGATTCCATTAAAGTAAACAGGCTTTCTCTTCTCCCAGTGAGTGTTCAATTGCAGATCGTTTCTTGATTAGGAATGCGAACCCACATCTATTGCTCTTCTAAGTTCTGGTTCTATGTCTGGCTTGAACCTGTGTAGATCCTTAGATTTTGAATGTGCTGACAATCACTGTGAATTCACATTTGTACCACTCCTGTTGTGTCTGGAAGCAAGATTTATGTGGAGCCATCCATCACCTCTGGTTCTTACAATCTTTCAGCCTTCTCTTCGGCATAGCTCCCCGAGCCACCAGAAGAGGAGCTGTGCAGTTAGGACTGAGTTCTCCGAAGACTCTCATTCTCTACACATGGTCCAGTTGTGTGCATCTGTCTTAATTCATGTCTGCTGTAAGAGGAAACTTCTCTAATGTGGGTAAAGTGAGGCAGTAATTCTCTATCTGATGTATAATTAGTATAATTAGTAAAATTCTTTTCCTATTAAGTAGGCCACCATTTGGCCCAAAGTTGATATCTATTATCACACAAAAGCTTTTCAGCTTCATAAAGTCCCATTTAATAATTGCTAGTCTTAATGCTTGTGCCCTAAGAATCCTATAAAGACAATTCTTTCCTGTGTCAATGAGTTCCCCACTTTCTCTTCTATTCAGATGCAAGGTATCTGGTCTTCTGTTGCTGTCCTTGATCCGTTTAGAGTTGAGTTTTGTGCAGGGTGATTTTATTCTTCTACATGCTGTAATCTAGTTTGACCAGTACCATTTGTTGAAAAAAGCATGTTTCCTACTGGATTCTTTTAGTTCTTTGTCAAATTCAGGTATCCATAGGTGTGGGGATTTATTTATGGGTCTTCTATTTGATCAATTCCATTCATCAATGTTTCAGGTTTATGTCAATATCTTATGTTATCTTTAGTACAACTTGAAGTCTAAAGTGGTGATAATGTGTGCATTTCCATTATTATTAAATATTATATAACTATCCTGTGTTGTGTGTGTATTTGTGTGCACTCATGTGTGTGTGTGTGTGTGCATGCGTGAGAGAGAGAGAGAGAGAGAGAGAGAGAAAGAGAGAGAGAGAGAGAAAGAGAGAGATTGAAACAGAGATAGAGACAGACAGAGAAAGATTCCATATGAAGTTGAAGGGGTAGTTTTTTTTCAATTTTTGTGAAAAATTCTGTTGGGATTTTAATGGTGTTGGGATTAAATCTCTAGATTACTATTGGTAAAGTAGTCATCTTTACAAAATTAGTTCTATGAATCCATGAACATGGAAGTTTCCAATTCTAGTGTCTTCTAAGTGTCTTCAGTTTATTTTCTTAGTGTCTTAAAATTTTAATCATGCAAATCATTCACTTGTTTTGTTGGTGGTGTCCCAAGATACTTTAATTTTTTGAAGATATTAGGAAAGACATTGTTTCCCTGATTTCTTTCCTAATAGGTTTGACATTTATAAATAGGAAAACTTCTGACTTTTATGTACTTTTTTTTGTGTACTGCTACTTTACTGAAACTGTTTATCAGCTGTCAGAGTATGGAGGTCAAGTTTTAAGCTCTTTTATGTATGAGATCATATCATCTACAAATAAATATACGTTGACTTCTTCCTTCCGACTTACATCCCTTCAATTCCCTTCCATTGTCTTATTGCTCTAGCTAAGACTTTAAGTACTAGATTAAAGAGTTATGAAGAGAGTGGACATCCTAATCTTTTTCTGGATTTAATGGAAGTACTTTGAGTTTCTCTCTGCTTAAGTTGATTTGGTTGTGGGGTTGCTATAAATTACCTTTAATATGATGAAGTATATCCTTTTTATCCCTAGTCTCTTCAGGACTTTTACTGTTAAGGGGTGTTGGATTTTATCAAGGGCCTTTATTGAATCTAATGAGATAATCATGTAGGTTTTGTCTTTTAGTTGGTTTGTGTGGTGGATGTTTATCAATACATGCATGTTTATCAATCCCAGCATCTCTGGGAATATCTTTGATTATGTAGATAATCTTTTTGATGCATTGTTAGACCGAGTTTGCAAGTATTTTCTTGAGAATGTTTGCATCTATTTTCATAAAATATGAGAAATATTGGTCTACAATTCTTTTCTCATTGGGTCTTATCTCTAGTTTGGGTATCAGGGTAGCTGTCGCTTTATAAAAAGAATTAGAAAATCTTCTTTCAGTGCCTCTTTTGTGGAATAATTTGAAGAGTTCTGGACTTAATTCTTTGAAGAATTGGTAGAATTCTGTACTGAATCAATATGTCCCTGTGATTTTTTTCTACTTACCTTTCTTTCCTAATTTTTAAGATATTGTTAATTACTGCTTCCATTTCATTAGGAGCGATGGGTATGTTTGAATTGCTTATCTTATCCTGATTTTTGTAGTTTATTTTTAGTAGTTTTAGGTTTTCTAGTTTAGGTTAATAATAATTTTTTGAGACAACAACAAATTGTGTATCCATTGGGGATATATAATCACACCCAGGATATATTCATTTTCTAATGGAAAGTTTCTAATAGAAATTTATCTAGTTTACTGTATGGGTGCAAAGACATCTATCTCCACTGTTTACACAAAGAGGAAAATCTAGGATCTACAACTTCTACTTTGTGTCGTGATAGAAGTGGTTATAAAGTACATTAGGATTATAGAAGAAAACAAAACTTTATAGATTAAGGACAGGTCTTATACAAAAAGTGATATCTATTTTGGAAGGATGAACAAAATACTGATCTAAACAAACATGGGATATGCAATTCTCAGGAAAAACGTGACACATTCAAGAAAAGGTGATAATTACATGGACTGCTTTGGAAAGGGCGCAGTGATACTCTGTTCAATACTACCCATGTCCTTATTTTTGGTAATGTCAATAGACCTGTAGGTATCTGCCCAACTCTCTGGGTTCTAAGTTCTTTATTTTGAAAAGTTTATTCAATTTTTCTAGGTCTATGCTCTCCCCTACTCTGTTTTTGTCATTACAATGTCTAAAGAGTCTGTCATTGAAATTACAAAGCTAATATTTCAGGCATTCAGAACACAGAATCCACTCAGGTCATTCTAGTACTCTTGTCTTAGAAGTTTACTTTGTAACTTTTTCAGTCCTGTTCAGGATCTCTAGCCGACAAACAATCTTTAACCACTTTTCACTCTCTTCTGATCTTCATTACTTATTTCATTTACATGTACTCCCAATTCCTATACCATGGTCTTGATCAGATCAAAGCCCTGATTCAACCCATCCCTTTACCTATTGTATATCCAAACACTAACAATTGAATATGACTAAAGAATAGAAAGTGATTCATTTTATCTAATTTTACTGTTCTCAAAAACAAACACCAAAACCCCAATCATCAACAATAACAACAAAAAGCATACTACTTCTATCCTTCTGCAATTGATATTCCTTTTGCCAAGAATAAATTTCCCCAAAGATAGTCATATATGGCTTGCTACCCTGACTTATTCAAGTATTTGTTGTATATCAAATTGTTAAAGCAGTCCTCACATTATATTCTTTGGACCCCCTCTTCTCTCAGGTTTCCTGAGTACTGAGGAGAAGAACTTGGCATAGATATATCGGCTGTTTCAAGGTCTCTCACTTTGTGTAATGTCTGGTTGTGGGTTTCAGTGTTTGTTCCCATTTACTGCCAGAGGAAGACTTCTTGAGATGGTGACAGCTAAGCAGGCACTAAGTATCAGACCACCCTATGTAAGACTGTGGTCTATCCCGGCCTATTTCTCCTCTCTGTGTCCTGTTACTCTGGTTTGCTTTTCCTTATTGTACTTATGAAGTACCGTTATCATGTCTACTGGAACAGAAACTCAATGAGAACAGTAACTGCAGCTGTCATGCTTGCCACACGATGAGAGAGGTGATTAATTTTATATTTCAGAGTGCCCTGATATGCAGTTGAATCTTATTCTGAACATCTTTAAATCAGTATGGATGATTGTCCTTCCAATGTGATTAAATCTCATCCAGTCATGAACAGAAAAAATTCTTGAGTAGATAAAAAGCAGAAACAGGGAGAGCTTGTTGCCTCTGACTGACTCCAAACTGGGACACATCTTTTCTTACCTTTGTGCTTAGGCATAGACTAAAACTTTGGCTGTCTCGAGCTTCCAGTTTTTTAACTGAAGATGTTAACTCATCTTAGCCTCTACAACTACATGATAAAATTCTTTACAATAAATCCAAAATACATATGGTAGATAGGTTATTGTACATGCAACTTGGTTTGCTTTTAACTGACAAAGCAAGCAGTATACTTGACTACTCTCCTACTCCAGAAGTCTGTCAGTTCTCTATCACTGAATCATAATATAATTCAAAAGAATATTTCTTCAGTCAGGGACCATTATGAATCCAGGCTGACCAGGAATTTGTAATCCTCCTGCCTCTGTCTTTTTGATACTAGGGTTACAACTGTGAACTGCTACATTCAATATAAAAGGATTTTGATTTACTTTTCACCGATATCACAGTGGTCTATAATGCAGATTTATAACTATCATAGGTTTATTGCTAATTTTTTTTGTTTCTCAACAGAATTTTGAGTATGCTACTAGAGTGAAGTTTTGTGAGTCTAATAGTATGAAATACATTAAATATATCAAAGTCCTAGCCCCCCTTTTATCAATTTTTTTCTTAAATGTGATCAGGTAGCTGCAGAGATTAGAAGAGAACATTTGACACGCTTGAGTTGGAGTAACGAACAGTTGCAAACAACTGGGAGTGAGTCCTGAAAGTTGAATCCAGGTCCCCTGGAGAGCAGCTGCTCTTAAACCCTGTTCTGCCCCCCAAGATTGTCATTTTTTCCATTTATTAAAAATAGAGGTTTTTCATATGCTATATCCTAAATGCACTTTCCCCTTCCTCTACTCCTCTCAGTTACTCCTCACCTTCCTCTGATCCTTTATGACTCTCATTAGAAAACAAACATGCTTCTAAGAATAGTAATACCATAAAACAGAGAAAACAAAAACTAACGTGCCAGAATAAGACAAAACAGAAACCAGGAGGAAAAAAGCCCAAGAAAAGGCACAAGAAACAGTTATAGATGCTAAGAGGCCCACTCATACACACACTCAGGAATCCCATAAAACCACACACACACACACACACACACACACACACACACACACACACACACAAACAACCAATAGAATAAAAAGAGAAAAAAAACATATAAGACAATGAAAATAAAATTAAGATATAATTAAAAACAAAACAAGACCCCATCACAATGTTAGGAGAAAAAGGACCTCCAAAGATGCTTTGATTGATTTTCTGTTTACCTTCAACTTCTGGGCATGTGACTTCTCTTAAGAGTAGTTTGTTTCTACAGGGAGAATCCCTTGACGGAGACTAACTTTTCATTTGCAAGGGCTTATCAATTGGAGATAACTTCTAGGATAAGAATATGTGTGTGTGTTCACTTCTGCTTGTCGCTCTAGAACTCCATCAGATGCAGAACCATCCATGTCTTGGCCATATGATTCAGTATCTGTGAATTCCTATATGCCTTGATACTGATGAAGGGATAGGTCTTGTTTTCTTGGTGTCCTTTATCTCCTCTGGTCCTTACACTCTTTTGACCCCTTCTTCTTCTCAGGTTTCCTGAGTCCTAAGGAGAGGAACTGGACAGAGACATACCCTTTAAGGCCATTTCAAGGTCTCTTACTCTGCAAAATGTCTGGCTGTGGGTTTCTGTGTTTGTTCCCATTTACTGCCAGAGGAAGATATCTTGAGGTGATGACAGCTGAGCAAGGCACTAAGTATCGTTTCTTGGTCATCCAAACAGTGTTGGGGGATGGATTTTATCTCATGGAGTAGAATTTAAATTAAGTCAGATATTGATTGCCTATTCCCACAAGCTTGTGCTATCTTTGCTCCTGCATACCTTGCAGGCAGGACACATTGTAAATCAAACAGTTTGTAGCTGGGTTGGTGTTAGCATTTGTTTCTCCTTTGGGAGTGTACAGAATATCTATCCATTCTAAAGACTCTAGCATATAGAGGTGAAGTCTTTACGTAGACACCAGGTCTGCTTCTTCATATTCAATGAGCTGTCTGTTTTCAGCAGTGGGGCCTTGTCATCAGTTTGTGACGAGCAACCTGTAGTCTTGGGAGCAACCTGGACTGTTTGGGGCTCCTGTGGGATGGCTTTGGTTAATATCTCTTCTTTCTTCATTCCTGGTATTGGAAGTCCCATTTGGTGACAAGAGATGGCCAGTTGAGACTGTTTCCTCCCATTGCTTGGTGATTTTATTTAGGTCAACTTTGTATATAGATATAGTTTAGGAAGCTCTAACTCTAAGAGGGTTTCCATACTTCCCCTAAAATGACCCCTAACTTTAGCTGTTCGGCCAGTATTCCCTTCCACATTTCCTCTTCTCTTCTCCTCCCTATTTGATCCACCCATCCAGTCCCCACCCCATCTATCAAAAACTCTTCTATTTCCCTTTTTTTGAAATTTATCTGCCACCCCCCATCCCAGTCTCTTATTCAATACCTAATTTCCAGGATTCTAAAGATTCTAAAGCTCAGTAATCATTGACTAACAGCTAATACAAATACACACCATGTATGTCTTCCTTGGTCTGTGTTACCTCACTCGGGGTGAGTTTTAAAGTATGACCTTGTGATTCTCTGATTGTGCTCACCCCATTTTTATCCCTAATTTTATTAATTTAAATATTTTCTCTGTGTCTTTTAGTTAATTGGACTAAGAATTTGTCAAATCTTCTTGGTGTTTTAAAGTACCAACTTTTTATTTCAATAATTCTTTGGTATTTTTTTGTTGATTTCTATTACATTGATTTCAGTCCTGAGTTTGATAAAATTTTTTGCCATTGCTAAGTTACTAATATGGGTTTATGAGTTTGCTCCAGGTTTTTTTTATAGGCAATTGTGGTATGAATTTTGCCTCTTTGAGCATCTTTTATTGTAGTCCATAAGACTAAGCATGTTTTGTTTTAATGTTTGTTCAATTCTAAACCATTTAAATGTAGATTATGATGTATACATGGCCTATTTTTCATTCAGCAGGGAACTGATCAGTTTCCACGAGTTTATGCTAAATCCAATGTTACTGGAAAGGCCTTTCCTTAATGCTACTTTGTATTTTTTCATGCATCTTTTAATACTTTCTTTGTTCTGTACATTTAAAGAATTTCATACCATGAAGGAAATGCAGAAAAGATGGATAGCACAGTCAAAGAAAAATATTAAATCTAAAATATTCCATGCACGAAACATCGATAAAATGTGCAACACTATAAAAAAGATTATAAATAATGGGAATGGGGAAAGTATAAGAAACCTAAGTCAAAGGAACAAAAATTTTTTTCCAAATCACAGGCAAAAAAAGAAGAAAGTGCTTATAAAGGTAAAAGAATCATACTGAATATCAAAGAGATATGATCAAAAATTTTTCCTACAACAGGTAATATTTAAAATACTAAATGTTTATAGTGTTCCAGATTTAGTAATTTGTTAGTAAGGCTTATCTTTGAAGTTTTTGTTTGACATCCTAAGTTTTTAATTTCCAGACTTTCTTCACTTTGGGTTTCTTTAGTGATTCTGTTTCTGCTTTCACATGTTAAAATGTTCAATGTTTTTTTTCATCCCACTGTTCATGTCACTGTTTGTGTTCACACTGTGTTTAGTAAGCCATTTGTTCATACCTTCTTTATAATCCTTGACCATATTTATAGCTCTTCTTTTGAAATTTTGTCTTATACTTCATGCAAAGTGTATTTCTCTAGGTTTCTAAAAATACAATTGCTGGCTTTGGGTGGAGATATGTTGTCTAGGCTGTTCATGGTTTGGTTTCTTATGCTCAGATGTTGGCATCTGGAATTATGATGAGGGCAGTGTCTCTTGATTTAGATATCTGGTCTTCTTTCTCTTGGGTAGGTACTCTATGTGTTGGTGGAGGAGTGAGAATGTTTCTGTGGTTCAGAAGGAGACAGAAAAGAATGGATCTGGGCTAGGGAGAAAATCTGAGAGGAATAGAAGGAAAAAGGTAAAGGGGACCAAGTCCACACCAAGGGAAGGAATCCCCAGGGAGTAGAGAAGCTAGGAGGTGGGGCTCCTGCAAAAGGCTGCAATAAAATTAAAAGTATGCCCAACAGTGGGGAGAGGGAACTTGTAGAGTCCATCTCCAGTAGAAAGACAGGGAATTAAGTGGAAGGATGAGGTCACCATCCCACATACAAAAACTTTGACCATAATTGTTTCTGTCTAAAAGAACTGCAGGGACAAAAATGGAGAAGAGGCTGAGGGAAAGGGGGTCTAGTGACTAGTCCTATTGGGGCCCATCTCCAGGGGGAGGCTCTAAGGCCTGACATTATTAGTGATGCTATGGTGTACTTACAGACAGGTGCTTAGCATGGCTGCCCTCTGAGAGGCAAAACAAGAAGATGAAAAAGTCAGATGCAGATTCTTATACCCAACCAATGGACTGAATTTGGGGACCCCTGTGGTTGAATAAGGGAAAGACTGGAAGAAGTTGTAGAGGAGGGCAACCCTATAGGAAGACAGGAAGGACCCCTAACCTGAACCCTTGAAATCTCTCAGACATTGAGCCACCAACTAGGCAGCATACACTAGCTGATATGAGGCCCCAGACACATATAACCCAGAGGACTGCCTGGTTTTAACTCAGTGAGAGAAGAAACACCTAACCCTCGAGAGACTTGAGGTCCCAAGGAGAGGGGAGGTGTGGTGGGGACATCCTTTTGGAGACTGGATTGAAGGAATGGGATGAGGAACTGTTTGAGGGTGAACCACGAGGGTAATAATGAAAAAACAATATGGAGAGACAAAACTGAAAGAACTAGATGGACTCTTGGTTGTATGTATTTTCTGCAAAGAATGTTACTTTTAGCTTTTGTTTTCAGCAAAGTGTTAAAACAACTGGAATTTCATCTACATCATCCAGTAATTTTGTATTTTCAAAAACAGAGGCATATTTTTTAAGCAATGATATTTTTGACAAAGTTGCTAGGAACACACATTGGGGAAAAACTGTGTATGTTGGTAAAACTGGTGTCTCTAGAAAAGGAGAATGAAAGTAGGGCCTGTCTCACACTAGTGACAAAAATAAATTCCAAGTGAGTTAAAGACTTAAATGTAAATGTAAAATGACAAAATTATCATTAAAAATGTTAGTATAGGCATGGTTTTATTGAATTAGCTAAAAATGTCAGACAACAGAAATAAAAGTAGATTTTTTAAAAGCTACAAATAGACAAAGACTAGATATTTCTCAAATATAGATATTTAGATATTTACACAATTCTCAAAAGAAGACTTACTTATCAAAGAGATATTTGTAAAATGCTCAGCATCATTATATACCAGGGAAAGCCTGCCAAAGCCACAGTGAGACATCTTCACTGTTAAAGCAACTGTCCTCTAAAGGACAAAAGAGAAACACTAATAAGGGTGTGAAGTCATGTGGACAGGTTAAAATACAAGTCAGAACAGCTGTTATAGAAAAGACATTGGAGGGTTTTTTTTTTAAATAATGAAAATTAGAAACAACAGAGGATCCATGACTGAATATTTATCCAAAGTAAATTTGTATGGCAAAGAGTCCTGTAAATGCACATACTTGCTTGTCACTAACCAGAGTGGCCAAGATGGGAAAGCAACCTAAGTATGTATAAGTAAATGAAAATAAAGAAAGCATGCTACATATACATGATGGGATATTATTCAGCAACTAAACTGGACAACATCTTGTCATTGTAGCAGCCTCAAGAGAACTTGAGAATCCTATAGATAAACAGAAAGAAAATGTTATGTGCTCTCATCTACTCACTCATCAGATTTAATGGAGGTAATCTTATGGCTGTTCACAGTAGGATTGTGTTTCCCAGAAGCTGAAGAATAGAGGGCATGGCATGAGGAGAGACTGGCCAGTAAGAGTAAATCTTTAATCAAGATATGATCTTGTGTGTAATAGCAGAAATAGAATAAACAATATTGTATATCTCAAAATTAGTAGAAAGGATAATTCTGATCTTGCCATAGAGGCATGATAAATGTTCAAGTGGATGTATACCAAAAATTCTTGAGTTTGATTATTGAAACATTGAAATGACACAGTATATGTCAGAATTATGGATTACTGAACTCCACATTGTACCCACAAATACCTGTTCACTGAAAGGTGAGCAAAAGCATAGAGATTCACATATGAAAATAACAGAAAAATAAGGAAGTTGATAGTTAACTAAGAACCAACTTATTTCCATCTTTAACATCACTGAAAGAATGAAATTAGTTATTGATGTGCCAACCTCGTGGAAAGAAAATCGAACACGTTGCTTGAGTATTCTGCCTTTTCATGTATGAAGCAGTTTTTTGTAGAGCAATCATGTGCAATGGTAATTGCCTGACAGTAGAGAATTTTGAGACTGTTCTCACTGTAGCTTTTTTCTTCTCATGTATGTATGCGTATTTTGTGTATGATGCATTCGCTTCATGGTTAAGAGTAAGAATGAGGAGATCCCTTTGGTTAATTGAGCTTCATAAGCATTAGAGTGCTCTATCATTTATCTTCTTTGAGTAAGACAGGGAATAAAAAGAGATAATAATCCCCATACTCGGTGTGGCCTTCTCCTAAAGTTAGACTATTCTCTGTAAGTTGAAATTCAATTTCAAGTTCTTTGAAAACTCATGTCATTCTGTTCTTTTCTATGTCAGGCAATTGACCCGGCAGCAGCCAGATAAAAGGGCGCAGCATACCCTCACTCGGCATACACCCCAAGCCATGCCCAAAGCAGAAAATGAAACACACAGACATAATTATGCTACTGAAAAAAAATACTGCTCCGAAAGATTTTATTTTGAGGAGTGCATATTACAGCATATTTTTTTGAACAAAGGAAGCTCATGCTTTCGACTTTGCTTCTAAATTCTATGGACCTTGAATATTTCATTTTTGGCCTCAGTGCAACCAAAAAGCAACAAGCAACAGGATACTTTTCCTTCCATCTGTCTCTTAAAGATCAACAAAAACAAGTGCACCAAGACCAGTCTCATTTACATAGTAAGCATTTGACCGTTGCTTAGAGGTATGTAACATTTGCTCAAAAAATATAGTGGCATGTATAAGAGAAAATTATCAGACTGCGCAGTTTTAAAAGCTTAACCTTAAAGTCAGTATTAAGGACAACATGGAGAAATAAGGCAAAAGAATAATAAAATTTATGTAACTAACAAGCCAACTGTCAAGATGAATCAGGAAGAACGACCGGAAACCTAAGTAAAAAATATAGCAATCTGAATGAGTGCAAAATTATGTACTTTTAAAAAAAATTTTCCCTTATTTACTTCATTCCTGATTAGGACTAGGTTGTGAGAGTAATAGGAAGTTTCTGTTACTGATAACAAGAATAACACATTATAGACATTTATTAACTATATTAACCACTGATGAGTCGATATAAAGACATTCCATCAGGAGATCATATTCATCTTAAAAATATTTTACTTCTCTCCCTCTACATACATGAAAGATGTATGTGTATGGTATATATGTGTATGCATATGAGAACATATATAGTATGTATACCCCACAGATTTTGTCCAAGTATGGCTCGTTCTTGGGCACTTCGTTTTATCAATGATACTGTTTTGTTGTCTCTGCTCAGAATGGATAATCATGGTTCTACTGAGACAGTTACATTAGTGGCCATATTTCTAAGACCTTTCTCGTAAAATCAAGCTCTTTTGTATACCTCATGTGGACTATTACTGAGCAGAGAACCCAGAAGGCAATGATAGAAATTTTGTGTAGTACAGATTTAACTCTTAAAGGTGAGACTGCTTAGAAAAATTCTCGGGGAAAAGCCTTAGGAGCATTGAGACTCAGAAATGGAGATTCAACTCCGAACGAAAACCAATCTTCTAGAAACTGTGTTTCTTCTAGAAACAAACTGTGGATCAAGCGAGGAAGTCCTAGACTTGATGTTTCATTCAAAAGTTTGTCTCTTTTATGGTTTCCCTCCTCCCTCTTCCCCTTCCCCTCCCTTCTCTTCTCCTTTTTCTATGTTTCCTCCTGTGGAGGAAATCTTTATAGACAGTTGATAGGTGTGATGCTGTTGTGTTAACAAACTTAAAACACATAACTCTGAAACCTCTTGAGCATCATCGCAATGTGGAGAAAAAAGCCGTGTCAGAGGCTGTTCAAGTCAGCTTGTCACAGAGAACAGAAGCAGCAAACCATTGCTTGACTTTATGTAATAAAAATAACTCCTTTTTGTGTTAGCCCCTGTTGATGCTTTGGTAGAATTCAGCATTGAGATCTCCAGGTTCTGAGCTTTTTGCTTTTGGGTGATGTTTAATTGCTGCATCAGTCTCATTGATTATTAGAGATCAATTAAGTTGTTCATAATTCTCGATTTAATTGTAATATGTTACATGTGCTTAGGAGATTATCTATTTCTTTTAGATTTGAAGTTGCTGTTCAAATATAAGTGTCCTGGAGAGCTTTTCCAATGTGACACACGCTAGGATCATTGGGTAAAGGAACTTCAACTGAGATGTGTGAGAAAGAAGGCTGAGCAAGCCCCGGGTTGCAAGCATCCTCTGTTGCTCTGGCTTCTGTCTCTGCCTACAGGTTCCTGCCTTGAGTTTATGTACTGACTTCTCTTCAAGCTGGAATATAAACTGTAAGTTAAAATAAACCCTTTCCTCCACAGGTTGCTTTCGGTCACATTGTTTTATCATAGAAATAGAAAGCAAATTATGACAAGTTTCTTCCCCTACTTATCGCCATATTGTTTTCTGAGGCAGGGTGCAGCATATCTGGGATCCCAGAACGCTCAATGCTGAGGCAGAAATGTGATGAGTACAATACTGTCCTGGAAAATATAGTGAAAATTTATATTAAAACAATAAAAAACAAAATTAAATTAAAAATGTCATTTCTGATTCTATTATTAAGAGAGATCAATGAGAAGGACAGTGGACTAGGAGTGTAAACAGAGTACTTTATGTACTTACATCCCAAATATTGACACCCACCCCCATGCTAGGCTCCCATCTCCATTAACATCATAGCATCATTAATCGTGTAAGGGATTGGTGCCTGCCCATGGGATGGGTCTCTAAATGGACCAGTCGATGGTCAGCCACTCCTTCAGTCTCTGCTCCATTTTAGTTCCTGTATTTCTTTTATACAGGACCAATTTTGGGTTTTGTAAGACCAAGTTTTGTACCTGGGTTGGTGTCCCCATCCCTCCATTGGGGTTCTTGTCTAGCTACTAGAAGTGGTTTCTTCAGATTCTATATCCCAACTGTTGGGCATTTCTGATAAGGTCACCTACATTTGCTCCTGGGAGCCTCCCTCCTTCTAGGTCAATGGAACTTCTTAGAGAGTCCCTCCCATCCCAGAACCCTGGCAATTTCATATTTTCATTCATTCTTCTGGCCCTCTGGGACTCTCTTCTGTCTTTCCTCATGCCTGATCCTGTCCCCCTAGTCCTCTCACCTACTCAGGTCTTTTCTTCCCTCTGCCTGCCATGACTATTTTGTTCCTCCTTTTGAGAGGGATTTAAGCATCCTTATTTGGGCCTCCCTTCCTGTTTAACTTCTTTAGGTTGGTGGGGGTGTATCATAGGTTTTCTGAACTTTTTGGCTAATATCCACTTATCAGTGAGTACATATCATATAGGTCTTTTTGGGTCTTGGCTACCTCACTCAAGATGACATTTTCTAGTTCCATCCATTCGCCTGTAAAATTCTTGATATCCTCATTTTTAATAGCTGAATGGCATTCCATTGTGTAAGTGTACCACATTTTCTGTATCCATCCTTTGCTTTAGGGATATCTGGGTTGTTTCCAGTTCCTGGCTATTATAAATAAAGCTGTTATCAACCTAGTGGAGAAGAAATAAATTAAAGATGGTCTAAAATTCAACGAAAGTGAGGGCATTACATACCGAAACTTAGGGGACACTCTGAAAGCAGTGCTAAGAGGAAAGGTCATGGCATTAAGTTCCTTCACAAAGAAATTAATTCTCATATTAATGAATTAAAAGAACATCTGAAGCCTCTAAAAAAAAGAAGCAAACACACCCAAGAGGAATAGACAGCAGGAAATATGCAAACTAGGGGGCTGAAGTCAATCAATTAGAAACAAAGAGAACAATACAAAGAATCAATAAAAGCATGAGCTGTGCTTTTGTTGTTGTTGCTTTCTGTTTTTTTTTTTTTTTTTGAGAAAATCAACAAGATTGACAAACCCTTAGCCAAACTATCTATTATATTTATATGAGGACACTGGAACTGTCTTCAGACACACCAGAAAAGGGCATCAGATCCCATTACAGATGGTTGTGAGCCACCATGTGTTTGCTGGGAATTGAACTCAGGACCTCTGGAAGAGCAGTCAGTGCTCTTAACCACTGAGCCATCTCTCCAGTCTAGCCAAACTATCTAAAAGGCAGAGAAACAGTACCTAAATTAGCAAAATCATAAATGCAAATGGAGACATAACAATGGACACTGGGAAAATTTAAAGAATTATTAGGTCTTACTTCAAGAGTCTATACTCCACAAAATTGGAAAATCTAAATGAAATGGATGATTTTCTAGATAAATACCAATTATGGAATCTAAATATTAGGTATCCGAACCATACAAGTACTCAATAAAGAAAGGGAATTTCAGGCCAATTTTCTTTATAAGCATTGATGAAAAAATACTCAATAGATAAAATGAATCCAAGAACACATCAAAGACATTATCAACCATAATCAAGTAGGCTTCATTCAATGGATGCAGGGGTAGTATAATATATGAAATTCTACCAACCTAATCCTCCATATATACAAACTGAAAAAAAAAAAAAACCATGATTATCTCACTAAATGCCAAGAGCAAACTTAATACTTAGTTGGCACTTGTGATAATTCCTTAGATGTGGTATTCTCTTAAATTAACATTTTCAACTTTTATGTTCAAGAACTGTGATAGAAATGGTTCTTTTCATTTTAACATTTTACATATAACTTCCTTTTTTCAAATATAAAAATGTTGGTCATCACAAGTCCATGCTCATTCCATCGACAATTCAAAATTACTTTTAAAAAGTAATATAGCATTCTTTTAACTATAATTCTCTTAATTTCCTGGAATAATTTACCATTATAATGCTTGCTAAGTTTAAATACATTATGGTAAATAAATATGTATCAATGGGACTGAAGTCAAAGAAATCCAGATTGGGTGTAAACATGCTTAAATATTTCTGAGATAATGTTGGAGAAGACCAGCATTTTCATGAGTAGATCAACCAAAAAATATTACTGGTAGTATTTTAGGTGTCAAATACAACACATGGGTGGGGTGGAGGCCTGAACAGAACAAAATCATGGAAGATAATGGAATTTTCTCTTTAGTCTTGAACTAGGACATCACAGTCATCTTTTCACATCTTTCAACATTGATACTCCATCTTAAGGTACTTTGTGCTTGAACTAGATTATGTGTCACTAGCATTCTCCCCATTGTCATTGTCAGGTCTTCAGACTCAGAGCAATCAATATTGTTGTTTCTTTTTCCACTGGAGATGCTTTTTCTCGCTGACCTTCTTTTAGGGAGGTATGGTGAAGATATCTATCTATATACCCTATGCTAGGCTGAATCTTAGATCTTCTTGCCTGAATCAGATTGCAGGTAAATAACTCTTCCATTGAAGTAAGCTCCAAGTAGCCACTGTACCTCCACAGTAAAATATTGGAAGTATGTAGAGTCATGGAAGTTGGCCCAGAGCTGACCTTATGGTCTTAAGTATCTCAGTAATTGCTGCAACCTAGAAGAAATCTGGAAAAACTTTTGCTCAGCACAACACTTGAAATCCTCATCAAGGCTCAAGGCTCTTTGGAGGGACAGGATGTAATCCTCTGTTTAACTGTCTCAGACTGGTGGTGGAGCACAGTAGGTTCTTCAGAATGGCCGTGGAGTTCCCAGGCAGCTGACCATGTTGAGTTAGAAACAGATGATCAGGACAAGCAGGATGGCACAAAGCTAGAGAAGTCAGTGCTCCTGTGATTGTTTAAGAGAAGGGTCTGAAAGTGCCTGTCTCCTTCTATGGAAGAAGTCAGAGGGTTTGGAACAGAACATTTGCATGTAAATGTTTCAGACCCAGTTCCTTCATCTGACTAGATTTCGAACACTCAGATGCTTTGAGTCTGATTCCTTTAGCAGGTTGGATTTCAAGCTGAGAGTTTCCACATGAATGCAGTTCATAAGTGTTTTGTGTAGTTTTCCTTTAAGAAAGAAGATGCCATTTAAATCTCCAGAGATTGCCCAGGTTTTGGAAATAAGCAGCACATATTCAGAAATGCCACTTGTTTTGTGACTCAGAGATATATGTGGTTGCAGTCATACTCATAAAGGATATTTTCTGAAGGTTACTGGCCCAGCTTAGATAAGAAACACATAATTTCATGGTATTTCTGAGCCTAAAACTTCCCAAGTTCAGATGTTCAGTGATGTCCAGCTGTACAATACTCAGAGCTTTTTGCATTCTGGGTGTCTTGACCAATCCAGAAGCCTCTTACAGCACAGCAAGACAACCTGCTTTCTCATCTGTACCCAGTCCAAAAGTAGGCTTAGAACAGATCTGCAGCGACGTCATCAGTGCAAAAGTCTATCACTATTTATTGGGGCTGCATTCTCTACTTCATGATGGTCTATTTGCACCTACTCCAGGCATCTGGTTTGTGCTGTAACTTTTTGATCTAGAGGTTCTGATCCATAGTTTACAAACCAAGTTCTTGAGGTTTTCAACTCCTAGGGCAAACTTTCTAGGTAAGCAGATTAATAAGCTGCCCCATGGCAGCTTTCAAGGTTTCCAAGTAAAGCATTCTCATCAATATCCTCAAAAGCATATAAAGGAAAGGCAAAACAACCAATTAAATCCTCAAAGATATGGACTGTGAATCCAGGCACCAAGAATCTAACATTGCAGTCCATCAATTCTGGTGGTACTTCAGTCACTTTATTCTCTCTCCCTCTCCCTCTCCCTCTCTCCCTCTCCCTCTCCTCACCACCCCCTCTGTCTTGTGAGCATGTACTGCATTTTAGAGAAATGTGACTATACAGAATGGTAGAGTTGGGTCAATTGGGTATATTAACACACGCCTGGCTTCTGTGGTTTTTTGTTTATACTACACAGCCTTTTGCATTTTCATCTAAAGCTATGGGGAAGTTAAAAAAAGTGGAGATTTAAAAATTTTTATTTCTCCAAATTCAAGAAATGTCTCCATCACAGTTCATGACAATGAGCTAAGTAGAATATGAGCATGTTTGATTGTATTCATGAGTATGTGTGTGGGCACACATACCTACACAGAAATCTTTGGCAGCATTTGGATAACCTGACATGAAATAGCCAATGAAAATTATGGGATAACCTGTTACTAAGGTTTCTATTATTTTGATATTCCTACTAAGTTTATTCATAGCTTTGCTTACTCAAAAAAAGTAAATACAATATTGAGTTGGTACCATGGTTTCTCCAAACATTAATTATTTTTAAATGTAACTCAGGAGACTGTTACATCATAACATGGCCACAATAGACTTCAAAGATGTAGGTAGAACTCTGAGGAAGAGAGGGTGTCTGTGTTCCTGTGCTACACTGCTTCTTAGAGGTGAGTCATCTATCTAAGTGGCATCAGTGGGAGAGCAGAGGCATGAGGAAGCCACCACTTGGTTAAGGCCAGTCCATCCCTGCCTCTCCTTCCCCAGGTATAGCAGCTGTCTTTTTTGCTCCCTCTGGAAAGAGCCCTCAGGCCTGACTTCAGACATAACAAGTAACAGCAAACAACCTTTAAAGAAAATCAAAGCATCACACCTTTTTGACTCGAGAAACAAGCAAACACAGGGTGGTTTCTGAATGGCCTGTGCAACTGCTTTTCTCTGGAGAAGAGGAGCCACAGAACTGCGGGTTCATGGTGGTAGAGAGACTCCAGCCTCCATGAAAAGCTAACTTGGAAAATACCTTTCTCGTGGCAGCAGGCATGCCCTTAACTCTGGGAAGCTTTTCCTGACTCTTGCCAAGTGTGTATGCATCACTGATGATGTCATGACCACGCTGAGTCACACCCATCTTAAAATCACTGGGATCTAGGTAGAGGAACTCTCCTTATTTGGGAGATACAGCAGGGCCTGTGACATTTATTTTGTTTGAGAAAACTTATGTAGCACACCCTGTTGCATACAGCCACAGCAACTCTGCAAAAAAAGAGAATCCTTGTGGAAATTAAAGCTCTTACCTCATTCCCTCAGCACTACTTCACCGTTATCCTCAGGCAGCAGAGTGTTCCCAAGAAGAACCAACTTAGTTTTGGAGCACACTCTCTCATCTTAGAATAGTAGACTGTGAAAATACATAGGTATAATTGGTCTCTCAATGGTTCAAGTGCAATTCTTTGGCACGCTTCTTGGATAAAACAGAATTGTTATGAAGTGAGTTATGTCTGCATTAGGTCACAATGGAATGAGGAGATGTCCAGAGGTGAAGCAAGGTAAGGATAGATTGCATGGCATTTTTTGTTAGTTTTCTCAAATAGTGACAGCATTTTGTCTCTACTTTGGAAGTGAAAATGAATACCTGGTTCTTTCGACTTTCATGAAAGCATGTTGGGCTGAACCCAGCCTGGATGACAAGGGCAGAGGCAATCTTGGTTGATCTCATGGGCAGTGCACCAATCTTATTTATTTTTCAATTATTCTGTTCTCAGTGCAGAACTGTGGCAATGTGCAAATAAGTAGCTCTATTTTTCTTGTCACTCTTGCAGGAGAGAGGTAAATAATTTCCAAGGTATCAGGAATTCAATGTGCTTAAAAAAGTAATCTCCTTCTATATAGGAGACAGGAATAATTACAACCATTGTAATAACTGCACTGAACCATGGGATACATTGTAAACAAGGAACAGCCTACCTGGTGTTCATCAAATTCTATCATGTGAACACTTGTATTGTAAGAATAAAAACTCTTAACGCACTAAAATTTCAATGTCATAACAAAATACACATAAGGAAATGGGAAAATGAAGAGAGGCTATTTGGATGTGCTGTAGTTTTTATGTTTCATTTAAAATATTTAGTCTAATTATTTGTTCTTTCTACACACACCATATACAAAAACAGACCTTTTGTATGACAATCTAAAGATAACCACAGTAAGGACATTCTGGAAACAAACAATAAAATGAAATTCACTGAAGCACATTGCTGAGTGGTTCTATTTCCAGTATCTCATTCGTATTCCAAACTTCACTGCAACTGGTGTCTGTTGCTCTCAGTGGCCAAGGGCTTTACAGCCTTTGTTTTAAGGATTTGTCAATCAGAGTGCCTGAAAAGTTCAACCTGGGGGAATAGTTGCTTGTGTAATAAATATCTTGAGATCTGTACTCTTGCAATTTAATTAAATCCCTCTAATGTATTAACCCACAAATCCACAGAGAATTTGGGTAAGAATTGGGAGCTGCAGAGGTTTCCTGTATTATTCAGCTAGGTTAACACAGTCTCCTAAAAACAAATGTGGTAATTCAACAGCACAGTTTTGGAGACAATGTGTGACTTATAGTAATTATCATCTCAAACCATTTTCTGTCAGACAGAAAAATATTTTTTGTATAGAAAAAGGAGAGATATGTTGACACAAATAGTGAAAATAACCTTTTAAAGTTCACATTCAAGTAAGTCTTAGATTAATATGACCACATACAATTTTAGTTTGTAAGACTGTAATAATAAATAAATATATACAGTGTGATAACAATATGACAAATACTACCTTAGAAATGTACATATAGTCTGCACCCAAATCCCATGGGGAAGAGAGCTGACCACCCAGAGTGCATACAATCTGAGACCGCAGGACAGACTGCCGCTTCTGCAACCTCTGCCCACATCCCTGGTCCAAGGGGAAACTCTACAGTGCTTCTGGACACAGGGATATAGGAACAGACAGCTGCTGGTACCCATGGCTCTGGTCTGTGCCCAGAACTGAAATGAACCAACCAAACCACTCCCTGCATCCAAGTCCTGTGGGGGAGAGAGGTGGACCCTCAGAAGTGTGGACACTCCTGAGAAGTCAGAGGAGACTATCCTTTGCCCACAGTGCAGACCAAGAGGGAATTGCATAGTGCCAACTGTACCCTCTGGGTGCAAGGACCTAGGAGCAATCAGGGGTAGGACCCTTTGATTCCTGCCTGTGCCTAGAGCTGGAAGACAGTCTTCAGGAACATCCACACACCTGAAATCAAAGCACCAGTTCTCAGGAAAGGCTGAAAGAAAACAGGAAAACAGTTCTACAGGAGTGCTGACACAGAGGCCTACAGCAGGGTCCAGCTCTTAGAAACAGCAAGACAAGCAAACACCAGAGACAACCCAATGGCGAGAAGCAAGAGCAGGAACCTAAGCAACGGAAACCAAGACTACTTGGTATCATCAGAACCCAGTTCTCCCACCAAAGAAAGTCCTGGATATCCAAACACACCAGAAAAGCAAGATCTAGATTTAAAATCACATCATTTTGATAATGATGAAGGACTTTAAGAAAGACATAAAGAACTCCTGTAAGGAAATGCAGGAAAACACAAGTAAACAAGTAGAAGCCCTTAGAGAGGAAACACAAAAATCCCTGAAAGAATTACAGGAAAACACAACCAAACAGGTAAACGAATTGAACACGGAAATAGAAACAATAAAGAAAACACAAAGGGACACAACTCTGGATACAGAAAACCTAAGGAAGAGACAAGGAGCCGTAGATACAAGCATCACCAACAGAATACAAGAGATAGAAGAGAGAATCTCAGGGGCAGAAGATACCATAGAAAACATCGACACAACTGTCAAAGATAATATAAACACAAAAAGCTCCTAACCCAAAACATGCAGGAAATCCAGAACTCAATGAGAAGATCAAACCTAAGGATAATAGGTATAGAAGAAAGTGAAGAGTCCCAATTTAAAGGGCCAGTAAATATATTCAACAAAATTATAGAAGAAAACATCCCTTACCTAAAGAAAGAGATTCCTATAAACATATAAGAAGCCTACAGAACTCCAAATAGATTGGACCAGAAGAGAAATTCCTCCCATCACATATTAGTTAAAACACCAAATGCCTAAAACAAGAAAAGAGTATTGAAATCAGTAAGGGAAAAAGGTCAAGTGACATGTAAAGGCAGACCTATAAGAATTAAACCAGACTTCTCACCAGAGAATATGAAAGCCAGAAGATCCTGGACAAATGTCATACAGACCCTAGGAGAACACAAATGCCAGTCCAGATTACTGTATGCAGCAAAACTCTCAATTAATATAGATGAAGAAACCAAGATATTCCATGACAAAACCAAATTTACACAATATCTTTCAACAAATCCAGCCTTACGAAGGATAATAGACAGAAAACTCCAACACAAGGAGAGAAACTGCACTATACAGAAAGCAAGACTACAATTTCCTTGCAATAAAACCAAAAGAGAAACAAACAAACATAATTCTACCTCTAACAACAAAAACAACAGGAAGCCACAGTCACTATTCCTTAATATCTCTCAACATCAACGGACTCAACCCCCCCCCAAAAAAAGACATAGACTAACAAAATGGATACGTAAAGATGACCCAGCATTTTGCTGCATGCAGAAAACACACGTCAGAGACAAAGACAGACACTACCTCAGAGTAAATGGCTGGAAAACAACTTTCTAAGAAAATAGCCCGAAGAAACAAGCTGGAGTTGCTATTCTAATATCAAACAAAATTGACTTTCAACCAAAAGTCATTAAAAAAGATAAGGAAAAACACTACATATTCATTAAAGGAAAAGTCCACAAAGATGAACTCTCAATCCTAAATATCTATTGTCCAAATGCAAGGACAACTACCTTCATAAAAGAAACCTTACTAGAGCTCAAACCACATTGCACCTCACAGGATAATAGTAGGAGATTTCAACACTCCATACTCATCATTGGACAGATCATGGAAACAGAAATTAAATAGAGACATAGAGAAACTAACATGTTATGAACCAAATGGATATAACAGATGTTTATAGAATATTCCATCCTAAATCAAAAGGATATACCTTCTTCTCAGCACCTCATGGTACCTTCTCCAAACTTGACCATATTATGGGTCACAAAACAGGCCTCAATAGATACAGGAAGATAGAAACAATTTCATGCATCCTATCAGATCACCACGCACTAAAATGGTCTTCAATAACAGCAATAATGACAGAAAGTCCACATATACATGGAAGTTGAACAATGCTCTACTCAATGACAGCTTGGTCAAGGAAGAAATAAAGAAAGACATTAAAGACATCTTAGAATTTAGTGAAAATGAAGATACAACATACCCGAGTATATGGGACACAATGAAAGTGGTGCTAAGAGGAAAAATCATAGCTCTGGGTGCCTGCAAAAAGAAACAGGAGAGAGCATATGCCAGCAGCATGACAGCACATCTAAGAGCTTTAGAACAAAGAGAAATAAACCCAAGAGGAGTAGAAAGCAGGAAATAATCAAACTCAGGGCTGAAATCAACCAAGTAGAAATGAAAAGGACTGTACAAAGAATCAACAAAACCAGGAGCTGGTTCTTTGAGAAAATCAACAAGATAGATAAACCCTCAAACAAATAAGTAGCCTTCCTCTACTCAAAGGATAAACAGGCTTAGAAAGAAATTGGAGAATTTACACCTTTTACAACAGTCCCAAATAATATAAAATATCTTGGTGTGACTTTAACTAAGCAAGTGAAAGATCTGTATGACAAGAACTTCAAGTCTCTGAAGAAAGAAATTGAAGAAGATCTCAGAAGATGGAAAGATCTTCCATGCTCATGGATTGACAGGATTTATATAGTCACGATGGTCATTTAGCCAAAAGCAATCTAGAGATTCAATGCAATCCCCATCAAAATTTCAATCCAATTCTTCATAGAGTTAGACAGAATAATTTGCAAATTCATCTGGGATAATGAAAAACTCAGGATAGCAAAAACTATACTCAACAATAAAAGAACTTCTGGAGGAATCACTATCCCTGAACTCAAGCAGTATTACAGAGCAATAGTCATAAAAACTGTAGGGTATTGGTACAGAGACAGGCAGACAGATCAGTGGAACAGTATTGAAGACCCATAAATGAGCCCACATAACTTTTATCACTAGATCTTTGACAAAGGAGCTAAAACCATCCAATGGAAGAAAGATAACATTTTCAACAAATGGTGCTGGTTCAACTGGAGGTCAGCATGTAGAAGAATGCAAATCGATTCATTCTTATCACCATGTACAAAGCTGAAGTCCAAGTGGATCAAGGACCTCCACATCAAACCAGATACACTGAAACTAATAGAAGAAAAAGTGGGGAAGAGTCTCAAACACATGGGCACTGGGGAAAATTTCCTGAACAAAACACCAATGGCTAATGCTCTAAGATCAAGAATCGACAAATGGGATCTCATAATACTGCAAAGCTTCTGTAATGCAAAAGACACTGTCATTAGGACAAAATGGCAACCAACAAATTGGGAAAAGATCTTACCAATCCTACAACTGATAGAGGGCTAATATCCAAAAGATACAAAGAACTCGAGAAGTTAGACTCCAGAGAGCCAAATAACCCTATTAAAATGTGGTACAGAGCTAAACAAAACATTCTCAGTTGAGGATTATCAAATGGCCAAAAAGCACATAAAGAAATGTTCAACATCCTTAGTCATCAGGGAAAGGCAAATCAAACCATCCCTGAGATTCCACCTCACACCAGTCAGAATGGCTAAGATAAAAAAACTCAGGTGACAGTAGGTGCTGGTGAGGATTTGGGGAAAGAGAGAAACTCCATAGTTGGTGGGATTGCAAGCTGGTACAGCCACTCTGGAAATCAGTCTGGTGGTTCCTCAGAAAATTGGACATTGTTTGACTTGAGGACCCAGCTATACCACTCCTGGACGTAGACCAAAAGATGCTCCAACATACAACAAAGACACATGCTCCACTGTGTTCATAGCAGCCTTATTTATAATAGCCAGAAGCTGGAATGAATCCAGATGCCCTTCAACAGAGGAATCGATACAGAAAATGTGGTACATCTACACAATGGAGTACTACTCAGCTATCAAAAACAATGAGTTCATGGAATTCATAGGCAAATGGAGTGAACTAGAAAATATCATCCTGAGTGTGGTAACCCAATCACAAATAACACACATGGTATGCACTCACTGGTAAGTAGATATTAGCCCCAAAGCGCGATTACTCCAGATACAATTCACAGACTGTATGAAGCTCAAGAAGAAGGATGACCAAAGTGTGGATGCTTTACTCCTTCTTAAAAGGGGGAACAAAAATATTCATAGGAGGGGATGTGAAGACAAAGAATGGAGCAGAGTCTGAAGGAATGGCCATTTAGAGCCTGGCCTACCTGAGGATCCACCCTATATATGTATCGACCAAAACTAGACATTATTGGTCAAGCCAAGAAGTGTATGCTGACAGGAGCCTGATGAAGCTCTTTCCTGAGATGCTCAGCAAAGCATGACATACAGAAGTGAATGCCAGCAGCAAACCATTGAAGTGAGAACGGGATCTCTGTTGGAGGAATTAGAGAAAGGATTGAAGGAACTGAAGGGGCTTGCAACCCCATAAGAACAGCAATACCAACCAACCAGAGCTTCCAGGAGCTAAACCACTACCCAGACTACACATGGACAGACATTTGGCTCCAGCTGCCTATGTAGCAGAGGATGACCTTGTTGGGCACCAATGGGAGGAGAAGCCCTTGATCCTGCCAAGGCTGGACTCACCAGTATAGGGGTTTTAAGGCAGGGAGTCAGGTACAGCAGGTAGTTGGGGAGGGGGAACATCCGTATAGAAGAGGGGGATGGGGAAGGGATAGGGGGCTTATGGACAAGAAATTGGGAAAGGGAATAACATTTGAAATGTAAATAAAAAATAGCCAATAAAATGTGGTCTAGAAAAAAAGGAAAAATATTTTATTTTATAATTCCATTTGTACTCCACCACCCCAACTTTCATTTTTCTTCTTTAAAGTGAAACAGATAATCAAACACATTCAAATTGGATAGGGATATGAAGAGAAATGGAGGAAAATGATAATCTAATACTGATATCTGATGACTATATTTTCAGATATGAACATTCTAATTTTCTGTCATATATTTTTCTTGTAACCAATATTCATCTCTTTCTTTACTCAAAATGTGAATCCCTGTATATTCTCTACACTAAATATTATGCTAAGTAATAGTAATGTACCAGTGAAAACTAGTAAGAATATAGATCACCAATGGGAGAGTTTTTCACTTTTAAATAGTATAAGCCATGCAATTCTTCATTTTCAATATAATGCTAAATAAGTTTTATGTGATATTCACCTTATTATAATATAAGTTTGAATTATATTACTTTAAACCACTGTACATTAATTGAAGTATTCTTTGTAAGGAAAAGTAAGTCTGGGTTAAGTTATGATTTTCAATAGGTTAGTAGTATTAGATATATTTTTTGACTTACAATAATTTCAGTTTACTGTGAGACTACTGTGATGTAACCCTAACATACGTTAGGTGATTTTATAGTCACTTCTGGATCATATGTGTTAGATGAGTAAAAGTGAACAACAAATGCCGTCGACTGTTCTTTGAGATGCTATAGTTGAGTGTGGATGACAGTCATCTGGCCTTTGAGTGTGGATGACTGTCACCTGGCCTTTGAGTGTGGATGGCTGTCACCTGGCCTTTGAGTGTGGATGACAGTCACCTGGCCTTTGAGTGTGGATGACTGTCACCTGGCCTTTGAGTGTGGATGACAGTCACCTGGCCTTTGAGTATGGATGGCTGTCACCTGGCCTTTGAGTGTGGATGACAGTCACCTGGCCTTTGAGTATGGATGACTGTCATCTGGCCTTGAGTGTGGATGGGTGTCACTTGGCCTCCTCATTCCTCTCCATCATTTTGGACCCCTGCTCCTGGTCTTCTTCTGGGATCCTTCATAGTCATTCAAGTCAGGAACTTGCTCCACTCAACCAAGTCCATTGTTTATTTGCCATAGGAGTGAAATCCTACACAAAATCCTGCTTTGGTTTCTGAGTCAGGTATCATTTACCAAAAAGCTTATGAAACTAGGCCAATGGTCAAGACATACCAAACTCTTTCCTAACAACAAGAAACCAACTAAAAACAAAACCCAGAGAAAATGTGACCCTAAGATTAAGTATCCTCACGGACAGGCTAATGACTCTGAACACCAATTTTTTTTTTCAGCAAGACCGAAAAAAAAATTTTCTTTTTCTTTTTTTTTTAAAAATTAGATATATTTCTTTACTTACATTTCAAATGTTATTTCCTTTCCCAGTTTCCTGTCCATAAGCCCCTCTATCCCCTCTCTCTCCCCCATACATGTAGTTCCCCTATCCATCACCCTTACTGCATGCCCCCATATTCCCCTGCACTGGGGGTCCAACATTGGAAGGACCAAGGGCTTCCCCTTCCACTGGTGCCCCAACAAGTCTATTCTCTGCTACATATGCAGTTGGAGCCCTGGGTCAGTCCATGTATAGTCTTTGGGTAGTGGCTTAGTTCCTGGAAGCTCTGGTTGGTTGGCATTGTTGCACTTATGGGGTTGCAAGCTCCTTCACCTTTTTCAATCCTTCCTCTAATTCCCCGCAATGAGGTCCTGTTCTCAGTTCAGTGTTTTTCTGCTAGCGCTGACCACTGTGTTGAACATGCTCTGGATGTGTCTCTCAGGGGAGATCTATACCTGCTCCCTTTCAGCATGCATTTTTTAGCTTCATCAATCTTATCTATTTTGGTGGAGGTATATATGCATGCCACATCAAGAGAAGTTTATCTGAGGATTAACTTGCAAGCATCCCCAAGCATCCCCAAACCAGGAAAAGCTATACCCATTAAAAGTTAATGGCTATTTTGATATCATTTACATTAAGAATGATCAGATTAAAAACTAGTTCAGAAGGCAATTTTCTTTCTTATTTTCTCAATTTCCCCCTATCAATACACTTCTAGCATTTTCAATTTTTATGGTAATTTTGGCATGTAGTAGAGGTGAATGTGAAACACTACAAAAGGTAAGGAGTACATTATAGCTCATGTGTGATTCCCAGAAAGGCACGGAGCTGTGAGAAAGAACAACCTCAAGTTGGAGGTGTCGATAGGCCAAGTCTCAATACTCAGTCATCTGAAGACTGATGTGAAGAGAACTGCCCGTGGGGTAGAAGAAGGTCACAGGTGGCTGACCTTGCACTGATGGAGCTCACCAAGGGGACATGGAGGGTGTTTTTATGGTTTGGACATAAAATGCTTTTAAAGGTGCATGTGTAAAAAACTTTAATCTTCATAGGAGCCAAGCCCTAGCAGAGGGCTTGCCCTCTTTGATCACTTGCCCGATCTTTGAGGGACTCAGTTTGTTCCCTGCTCCCTCATTTGGTGTTTTGCTTCCTGACTTCTATGATGGGAGTATTTATCCTCTTTTAAGCCTTTGCTCCAGGCCTGCTGAGCACAGACTGAAGTCCCCGGAACTGTGAACATACAAAAATCGTTATTTTCTGAAGTTGTTTGCCTCGTGCACTTAGGACCAGTGACATCAAAAAGCAACATAGGGGGCTAAAGGCAAAGAGTACTGGGCATGGAGCCTATGACACAGGCTTTCATAGTCATTGTAGCAGTAACCCAATGCGACCCTGGGAGTAAATGTAGCACTGCTTCTTTCACTGGTAAAGGACTAAAACACAACAATTTGGAAGTTTTCTAGTTATAATAATCTGTGATGCTGTGTGTTGCTAATACACATCACATCACTCTTTCCCAAAGCCTGGTGACATTCGCTAACCCAGTAAGGTGGCAGAGAAACGATTTCACTCTTGTTTCATGTGTCATGAAAGGAACAGGAAGGTGCTCTCACCTGACTCAAAGCCTGCTACTCTGAAGCATTTCCTTGATTTTATGAGTTTTATCAGAGTTGGGTGTGTTTCCTTTTAATATTTCTTGACAACTTAGGAATTACTTTGAACTATCATGTGATGTCGTAGTTGCTATGGAAACCACATTAATGCCCAAAACATGCAAACCCTATCACCGTATCGAATGCTACTGCCCTTTGGGTATGCTAACTTACCCATGTGGTTTTTTGAAAATTATTTCCATCTTACTTTTTTCTCCTAGACACATGCACATTATGCTTATAATCCAAACGTCTCCTTTAAAAGTGACTCATTCTTTTGAGACACGTTTGAGCAACTGAGAACCAAAAATATTGGGGGATATGCAACCTAGAAAATAAAATAATCTATTAAAATATGCACATAATCTTTCTTCCATATTCTAATAGTACACATAAAATATGCAAAGAAAGTAAAATGAGAAAACTAAATTCACATGCAGAGGCCACATTTTGATCATGCCTGCAAAGAATATGCATGATTTACTTATTATAATACCTTAATAATAAATAATTGATGGATAAAATTAATAATATAATTAGGATGTCTACATTCTGGTTGAAATCATAAAATTGTAAGCATTGCATATGTCTATGGAATATTAGTAGTCCTAGATGTACTAAAGGAGCAATCATCCCATACATATGCATATACATATGCATATATATATGCATAATACAGATGTTCTTCACCTGTCCTTCCAATATCTCTCCATCTCAGGGGGACTCTGTCTTGAAGTTGACTGTATTTCATCAGAAGTAATGGCAGAGATTCAGGCAGAGCCAATATTTGTAAGCACAGGAAGTTGTCTGGTGCCTGATCATTGGTGAACATATGTAAATTCATAATTTGTTGTCTTGTGTGCTTCCTTGTGACGGTACTGAGGCTGAAGTAACCATAATCAGTACTATTCTGTCAGCTACGGTGTGCAATGCTGTATGCCTTTATTTACACTTCCATGGTTAATGTGAGTTAGATTGTTGTATGTGCCTATTAGTTGACCATAAAGATTTTGAAAATATTTATGTATAAGGTTAGTTATTTTGCATATCAGCTTACATGAGTTATTTGTACCTAAGGAGAAAATTTGTAATCGTATACAAAATATTAGTTTATTTTCTATTACAGATTAAAATCTTATATAGAATTAAAACTCCATCTTCATGAAGTATTAGAGTGGTTTTATGCTGAGAATTTTTTCTCTCCCATATATTATATTCCAAATGAACTTAACAGTTTCAGTTGACATAATTAAACTTTCCATTCCATTTCAAAGTTTTGAGTAATCTAAACTGATAATCAGTATTCTTTCAAATTATTTACGTTCTCAATAAAACTTTGGAAACAATGTATCCCTTTTGCACTGTCTTAGTATGCTTGAAAAGTACATCAGACTGACCCTATTCTGTTTACATCTAGTTCCATGTTCTCTTGTTAGTTTATTAATTTGCTTTGTTTTTGTTTTTGAGACAGGGTCTCATGCTATAGCCAGAGTTGATGTAACTCAGGTTTACTTTGAATTTAAAGCAATCCTCCTGCTCCAGTATCCTGAAAACTGGGATTATAGGTAGGAACAATGCGTGACTTAGCTCTATTTTCTTCCACTATCACTATATACTATAAATGTTCAAAGTAAATTGTAATGCAATGACAACAATTTACTACCTCAGAAGATTTTCTGTTTTCATTTAATTTTCTTCCACGTAAACCCAAAATGTCCTTCTGTCAATCAAAATCCAAATGCTTCATTTTGCTTTTGATATAGTATTTTGCTTAAGCTTGGAATCCGTCATCATTTAAAGAAATATTTCTTACTGAGCAAAGACTTATAGATAGTTGGGACGTGAAAGAGTAATTCTATGCAGGGGTTTAGAAAAAGATAGTAAAAAGTTGTTTTTGATTACAATGAAACTCAGAAAATCATTTTTTAAAATGTACTTTTTCCTCCAGTGTCATGATAAAATGTGTAGTTTCTTTACATTTTTCTCCTGGTGGAGGCAAAATATTCCATAAAAGTAACTTAAAGAAGAAATTCTTGTGGGGCTGGAGACATAGCTCGGTTCTTACAAACACTGAGTGCTCTTCAAGACTTGGGTTCCATTTCCAGCACTCACTCACGTAGCAGCTTCAAGCTGTCTGTTACTCAAGTCCTCTTTTGGTCTCCTTGGGCACCAGATGTGTAAGTGATGAACATATGGACAAACAGGAAGGCAAAACTCTCATATATATGAAAAAAATTAAAATGAATTAACAATGAAAGAAATGCAACATTAAAAATAAAACAGAAGCAAAGAAGGAAGTATGTGAGGGACCTCAAACTCTCTCAGGCTTCAAGAGGATACAGTTGGTCCTGATGGGGACCTCATGGCAGTAGGTCTTGATAAGGGCATCATGGCAGTAGAAGTCTGAGGTGCTGGGCACATTGCATCTGCAATCAGGAAGCACATAAAGATGGCTGCTGGTCCTCAGACTACTTGCTTTCTTTTATTCAGACTGGGTGCCACCCATACTCAGGGTAGTTCTTCTCACTTGAGTTGAAGCTTTGTTGAAACTCTCTCAAAGATAAGTTTTGGGTTAAGTCTCCTAGTGGACTCCAAATCTCATTAAGTTGATATTCAGGATCATCCATGATTGGTGGGTTGCTAAGGCACTTCATATTGGTCAACCATATTTTCTTAGTTTCAAGACATTTGCATATAGTCTGGGAAGTGATGGTAGATGCATTTATAAAAATGCTTTTACACTTTAGAAGACTCCCCTTAAAAATCTAGAATGGTCTTCCTTCATTCAATCATAGTCGCATTGCAGAAAGGACTTCTTGCTTGTTAACGTTACAGGAAGTAATTGCATACTTTCACAATCCTGCTCCATCTGTTCTAATCATATTATTAGGTAGAGTTATAGAAATGGCAGGGTCAATAGAATTATGCTTTGATAGTATGCTTTGATAGTTATGCTTGTGTGGCATTGCAAAAGCATACACCAGTAAGTTATAGTTGACTCCTGTTTGTTTCTGTGGCTTGATTATGGACAATTGCCTGATACATTTTTTCTTCTATAAGTTAAAAAGTTTATAAAAATATTTGGTGTGGAATGTAGAATATTAGTAGGGATATTATAATGATCTACAAAAGTATGAATACCGCTTCAATAAAGTAGAAGAAATTGTTAATTATTAGTTTGTATTGCCATCACTGAGCAAACAAAGAATTGCTTTATGAGCCCCATAACTCAAATGGCTCAGCATGAACTGTAGTCTGCAAAAGAAACAGAAAGTCCCCAAGTAATAAAGTAATTATATTAGGGGAGATAAATAGAAAAAGTAAAACATACTTAAAACTCGGCGGGTTGATTAAAAACCAGAAATAACCACCGCTGTGACTATTTATCTCCAACAATTCAGCAGCAGGAAGTAAAATCTTTAGAGAAGATTAAAAGTAAACAGTCTCCTAAGAAGATATAAACGCTACACAATTTCAGATAAGTTATCAATGCTCCAAGGGAAATTTGTAATTGTACCAAGAAAGTCAGAAAATTAGAACATCCTGAAAGATTTAAGAGATTGAATATATCTTTAAGACTGTGTTCTCTGGGTCTGAATGTCCTCAAAAGCAAGTTGGTAATTGCACAGCAGAAAGCTGAACAGACCTGGGGAAATTTTCTTCTATTGAACCAAGGATTTAATTTTAAAATATGAGTGGTGATTTTTAAGGAATGCCTAAAATTACGACAAGTACAGCCTGTAATTAAAAATGGATATTCTTAAAGTGTATTGCAGGACTTACTTTCCATTCAAATAGGTTTTGCAGCAGGATGCCATGCAGAGAGACACTGCAAACCAAGAACTGAAAAAAATGAGGTAAGCACTCAGTTCTCACTGTTTTACACGTTTAGTATGTATGAAGTACTACTGTTCTACGCCAGTCTGTTTTCTGGATCTTATTGATACAATAACAAATGAAACTCTCAACATCACTCCAAATTTTCACCTTTAAAAAGAAACAACAAAAGTGTGAAAGTGTCTAAGCAATTTTATTTTAACATTATAAAATCATACATACTGCAGTTATCAAAACTGGTTAATGAAACTCAGGAAACAGCTATTTCCGAAAAAGTAGGGTCAAGGTCAAGCGTCAAAAATGGAATGCTCACTCAGTTTCTGGGATGACTTGGAGACTTCCTCTTACCTAGTATGCTTTGTGTGTGTGTGTGTGTATGTGTGTATGTGTGTGTGTGTGTGTGTGTGTGTGTGTGTGTGTTCTACAGAGAAGCTGCCAAAATGTATCACTGTGCCTCTTGCAAGGTTATCCTCTTTTCCAGAGGACATCAATAATGATTGTTATGGCAACAAATATGTCACTCAACCCTCTGACTTTTGAGACAGCTCCTATCAGCTCTCGAGCTCCTGGTAGCTGGGATGGCTACAGTAACCTCAGCTTTGCCTCTGCTCTCATTCCTTTAAGCTGTACCTCAGGGAGGCACTGCCCAACACATCTTGCCCGAAACCTCAGGTTTGGGAGATCTTGTCTCACAGACACATGGCTAAATTGAGGAGAACCAACTACTTCTATGAAGAGCTTGGTAAAAAATCAAAACTTTTTTTTTATGTGACAGAAAATAAAGTCATGTTTTGGGGAAACTTTGGATACCATGTGTATATTAACATATAGAAGCTTTTGAAAATTCTATGCTTATCATCATTCATATCTGTTAAAAATATTTTTAAAACAAATCTTGGGCTTGAAATGGTTTATATACAGCTCCTTATCAGGACATTAATGACAACTTTTGTAAATTCTCCATAGTCACTGTGAAGGAAAATCTTTATTAACAAAGAAAAATGAATAATCCTTTAAACACATTTTATTATGATTTTAGCACTATGATTATTAAAATTATAGGTGAGAAATCTTATAATTTTTTTCCTTACGAAACTTCTTCTGTAAGCTGTGACCCTTTTCTGTAAACATTTACCATTAATATCAGGACTATTGTGCTTTCCCATGACATGGCTCACGAGACCTTGAGAGTGTCTTCTGACCTGAGTAAGAAATGCAGACCATCAATGCAGTGCTTGTTGGGTTTCCAACAATGTTGATCCAACATTGGGAGTGGCAGTTTGGAACACACTAGTTCGATCATTTTTCTTTCTAGATATGCAGATATTTTGCTCTCATATTACTGTACTGTTGTAAACAGAAATTAATCACTTATATTTTCTCCTTCTTCCTACTCAATGCCTTTAGGATTTGAAAAGTCTTATTGAATATTCATATTTTCATGGCAATTAGCTATTGGCATAAGTTCAATAAGAATCTGTTCTTGTTGTAACAAGGCATAATTGGGAACATTGGTTATATTACCAAGGCTTTGAAATGTCATACTGGAGAATAATGCGCATAAAATCTGGTTTTGGGGACTGAAGTTGACTTTATGGAAAAAATATTTAAAAAACAGTTTTGGAAAAACAACCCAGTCCCCTGCTTATGGTATTCCTATCAGAGGTAACAAAAGGAAAGTCTTACTTCTTGACCAGAAAAAAAATTGTCATTGTGTCTAGGAATTCAAACGGAGTCTGTGCTCACCTGTTGTTTTAGGTACTCCTAGTAACCTGTCATGTATGATCATAATTCTCCAAGTTAAAGTGTATATTTTTCCAATTAGCTTGACTCCTCTTCTGAAGTTCTTCAGATTAAAGTTTGATAATTTAATATAAACTTGGAAGAATCCACACAATGGATTATGTTATGTGTGGGCCAACTTTCTGCCTAGGGCTATAGAGGCCACATGGGCAGTTAGCTGAGAACATCCAGTTCCATCGGCAGAGACACTCAAAACACATCCTGGGAACTCAACCAGTTTGCCCCTGTCATCCTCTTATTAAACATTTAGAATATTCTCAACACCAGCCCTCTGTGCTTAGGAAATAACTTCTCATATGTGTTTTTCTTTTCATTTTCAGAAATTCTGCTCATGATGTGTAACTTTTAACTTCAAAAAACCTTTTCTACTCACCTAGCCCCACTTTGCTCAGTGTCTCTAACTCTCTTCTTTGTATGTAGAATTAAATTTGAATCTATACTAAGGATGTTTTTTCAGTTAGGGTTTTATTGCTCTGAAGAGACACCATGACCACAGCAAGTCTGATAACCAAAAGAATTTGATTTAATGGAAACACAGAAGGCATTTACAGTTTACTGATGGAGGACACATAGAGAAATTCAGTGGCAGTTTTACAACAACCAATTCCAGGCTTTAAAAGACTTAACTGAGAAAGGATGGTAAAAATATTATTTTGTGGAAGTTTATAATTTCATAATGCACATATTAATGCCACTAAAGTTTGGCCCAGTAACATTCAAGGTGAGGATATAAAGATTCCTTAGGAAGGAGGAGGAGGAGGAGGAGGAGGAGGAGGAGGAGGAGGAGGAGGAGGAGGAGGAGGAGGAGGAGGAGGAGGAGGAAAGTCCACAAAATGCCCACATAATTAGGTACTTACATTTACAATTGGAAAATTTTACATGGCTTAAAGATTTTGGTAGATTAAGGTAATTTATCTTTCGATAAAAGAAGTATTTGTCTATTTTATATGCATATCCTGTGTGAGGGACCCCAGTTATCAGATGCAGAAAGCACTAGGATTGTTTTCTTTGCTTTATTTTTTGGAATTAATTTTTTAAAATTTATTTTACATCCCAATTTTTCTTCCTTCCTCTCCTCATAGTCCTTCCCTCTCACCTTGTCCCTCATTCCCTGCTCCTTTTCTCCACAGAAAGGGGTGGGGGGCTCCCATGGATATCAACTTGGCATATCAACTTGTTGTGTGACTAATGTGCAGTATCTCCTGTTGTGGCTAAGTAAGCCAACCGAGTTAGGGGAAAGGGATTCAACGCAGGCCACAGAATCAGATACAGCCCCTGCTCCTGCTCTTAGGAGTGCCACATGAAGACAGAGCTGCATAACTGTTAGCAGAGGGCCTAGGTCCATCCCATGCATGGTCTCTGTTTGGTCATTCAGCCAGCAGGCCTCTATGAATCCAGATGAGTTGATTGTATAGGTGTTCTTGACCACTCTGGTACCTTCAATCTCCTTCCCCAGTTCCGCAGGATTCCCTGAGCTCCACCTAATGTTTGACTGTGAGTCTCTGCATCTGTTTCCATCAGCTGCTCTCTGAAGCCTCTCAGATGACAGTTAAGCTAGCTTGCCTGTCAGCAAGTATAGCAGAAAATCATTAATAGTGAGTGTCAAGGGTGGGCTTCCTCTCATGGCATGGATCTCAAGCTGAGCCGGTCGTTGTTTAGCCATTTCTTCAATTTCTGTCCCATTTTTACTCCTGTATAAATTTTTACTCCTGTAATAAATTTGTCTTCGAGGGAGGACAAATTATGGACCTAAGGTTTGTGGCTGGGTTGGTACCCCAATCCATCCATGGGACATCTTGTCTAGTTACAGAAGATGGACCTTTCAAGTTTCACTGCAATGAGTCTTAACTAGGGTCGCCCCATTATGTTCTGAGATTTGTTAATCTTAACAAATTTCTCAATTATAAGCTTCACATAGGACCAATCAAATTAAAGATCAATATAAGCTGTTTTGTCTAAAATGGCTTGAGTTTCCACTAGGCAGCACTTCTACCACCTATGTATGAGCTCACCGTGGTTTTTGCATTTTTAGCATTTATAAGCTGACCCTGAGAAATGTTTAGCACACACCTTTGAGCTCTTGCCCTGGTCAATCAGTCTTGGAGTTATGTGTTCAATAAACCATCTTTGTTTAATCCAAATCATTGTTTGTGATGTTTGTGGGAGACTCCTGGACCCCAACAGTTCAGTTGAGTACATTTGTGTTCAGTGCTGTTCAGAGAAGAGCAGTTGAGCTCAGAGTGTCCCATTTATGGAGTTCAGAGCTACTCTTTCTAAGGTAATTCAGTCAGAAGCCACAAGAAGATAGTTTGAATCTGTCAGACTGGAGGTGAGTATTGAGGTGTAACAGCTGAGTTGAACCAGCCAACCAGAGTTCAAAAAGAATTAGAAATGGTGATGTTATTCAACAGTAAGCCTCTAAGATTATAATTACATCTGATGAATGCAAGTTACTTTTACAAAAATTAAAATTAAATAATATTAAAATTAAAAGTTTGGTGGACAGAGGAGCTGATTAATTATAATCTCACAAGGATCTTGGAATCCACATCGGCCTTTTCACAAAGTATCTGTACAGTTTGTTGGGATTGGAACATTATTCCAAGTAAAACAAAGTAAGACAAATTGAATGTGTGGGACCAGAGGCTAAATAGGAAAAATACAGTCATAAACCTATGGGAGAAAGAAATCTACTACAACATGGGACACTCAGATTAATAATCTCAGACAACAAGGACCTATCTTAGCTGACACTATATATTGACATTGTAGGCAATATGACTTGATTGATTTTGTGTTTAAATGTGTGAGAAGCCCAGATTGCTAACTGGAGCTTGAAATAGAATGTGAATGCCTAAGTGTCTAGTTTATTGTTGATTCACAAAGATCTAATTGTACTTTGAAAAATAGAAATGGGAAATTACCTGAATGATACTGGATTGTAGAAAAACTTCTGAATTAGACCAACCTGTGTAGTGGTAAATATTAAAAATATCCACCATTCCTCACCAGCTGGCGTCTTTGAGCCATATGGCATCAGTGGGGTATATTCATCTTAGCAGCGGCTGGTTCTAGGGCACCACGACATGCTACCTCTAGCTACTCTCTGGTTTCAGCAGCGGCTCCTCTCCTCCCCAGCTCTCTGCTGCTGATCTCTGCTCACGTTTCCAGCAACCTGGCAAAATCAAGACTCTAGAGGTCCCAGCAGCTCCCTGTCCCTGAGTCTGCTTACATTCCCAGCATCTGCCCCCTATGGTTATAGTCACAGCTTTCCAGTAACCAATTAAAATCAAAACTTAATAAGCTTATAATGTAGTAATCAGATTTATATCTTAAATTCTCTTTCCACAAAATGTCCATACAATAAACTCACAAACAATTGATAAAGATATAAACTGCTCACCTAGATAAGATAAATTGACCTATAAAAATCCATCCTTTAAGAAATATTCATAACTACCTGTGGCCATTTAAGACCACATAGATCTGGGTCATCCTTCTCTGCCTTCATCTTGGTTCTTCTGGTTCCCCCTCACCCCCTTTTTTTCTCTTCCATATTACAAAAGCTTTGTCCCCACCTTACTTTTTCTCTGCCCAATCACAGGCCTTGACATATCTTGTGCCTGCCCTCACCTGCATAGAGACAACATTGGAAAGCTGAAGACTGATGCTCTTATGTGTTGCTAACAGGGGACTGTGCAGATAGTCAATTGTCTCTATAATCTGTCTCAGTTCTGGAAGGTGTGTTAGGCTTCCTATATTTTCAGATAGTATTAGTTGTTCTCTGATTTCTGACAGGGTTGAAGACTAGTTATATTCTCATAGCCCACCCAGGCTATTTAACACTGAGAATACATATTCAATTGGATAGTTTTCAGATAGTATACAAGCTAACCAAGACATAACACATAGATTTTAAGCCTTAAGCTAAAATAGATTACAAAATGTACTATTTAATTGAAAAAAAATGTTTGACTGGATGTTAGGTGTATTTTGTAGTTTGTAAATTACAAAATGGTAATAGTTATTCTCAGCTTATATTTGAGAGAAAAGTTCATTTTTTTAATTAGATAGAAAGGGTGAAGTGTAGATTGCTGTCTTTATGCAGGTGAGGGCAGGCACAGGATAAGGCAAGGCCTGAGATTGGGCAGAGAAAAAGTAAGGCAGAGACACAGTTTTGTAAGGTAGGAGAGGCAAAAAAAAAAAAGGTCGAGAAAAACCAAGATGGAGGCAGAAAAGGATGACCCAGATTGTGTGGTCTTAAATGGCCAGAGGAAGTTTTGAATATTTCATAAGGGATAGATTTTATAGATCACTTTATCTTATCTAGGTGGGCAGTTTATATCATTATCAATTGATTGTGAGTTTATTGTGTGGACACTTTGTGGAATGAGAATTTAATATATAAATCTGATTGCTAAATTATAAGCTTATTGAGTTTTGATTTTAATGGCTTCCTGGGAAGTTGGCAGACACTAGGAATGTAAGCAGACTCAGTGACAGGGAGCTGCTGGGACCTCTAGAGTCTTGATTCTACCAGCTTGTTGTAAATGTGCACAGAGTTCGACAGCAGAGAGCCAGGGTGTTGGCCACTGCTGAGACCAGAGAATAGGTAGAGGTAGCATGGCGTGGTACCTTAGAACCAGCTGCCACTCAGATGAATGTACCCCACTGATGCCATATGGCATAACGACATCAGCTAGCGAGGGTTGGTGGATATTTTTAATATTTACCGCTACAGACCTGTATACTTTAAAGATATTTTAACATCAGCAGGGAATGTGTTATGCTGGGGAACAGGTTTTGTCTACATTTTTACAGGAGATAAAAGGGAATCTGATTTGAGTAATAGAAGTTTCCACATGAGAAGCATGACTCAAGAAAGAAGAACACAGAAAGACAGCAACACAGATGATGCAGAAACCTGACCCCTCCCCAGAATGGAGTAGGACAACGCAACAAACTGGCTGAAAGAGGACAGATCTTTATTATACCAGCAGACTGGAAAGCTTGGTGGTGAAATGGGCATTTGATGAAGGACAGATGATCAGGACAGCAGTTATGAAGGATGACCACACCAGTGATCTTTATAAGGGCATTCAAACTGTTAGAATTGTGAGATTGATAATTGTTTCTGTTGTAATAGACTATGTATGGCATTTAGCTTAAACATGCAGGTGGAAGATATAGGGAAATTCTCATCTAGCAACATGGCTACTTTGACAAGGGATCATCTCGAATGACATACTGTTAATCCTCTGGCTGGAATACAGATATGACTTTAGCAGACACCTTTAATCCCAAAGAGTGATGTCTAGTTGAGGGGCAGGCAAAGTGACGAATCAGAGAAAGATTTGGCAGAATGAGTCAGAGATAGGATATACCCAACTCTCATGAAGATAGAAAAGAGAGGCTGCTTAAGAGAACAGTGAGGTAGAGAATTTAATTCTGTTCTGTTCTGTTCAGAGCAGTTCAGTTTGTGGAATTTAAGGCATTTAATTTACCTATGAAAAAATCTTTATAATTATCGTATGTAGATAAATTCAAAACACACACACACACACACACACACACACACACACACACACACAACTTAACTGTAAAGCTTTGCTCCAAACTATTTTCATATAATTCAACTTAATATTATAAACATTTCAATGATATTCTAGTGTATATTTAAGGCTTTTCATGTAATAACACATAGAATTTCAATATGTTTATTTATCAGTATTTTCACCAAGTAATTGTTAATGCGTATCCGTGGATGACTCCAATGTGTTCACTAATAAAATGACATTATCATGAAAATTTGCTTGGATATCTTTTCCAAAACACATAATTATTTGTTTGTAGTATTAGAAGCAAGATTCTTTGATCAACCGATACAAAAATGTATGTGTTCTTTTTTACTTAGTCATCTTTGAGAGATTGTGTACCAAGGAAACGACAAAGGACGTGAAGAAGAAGGAAAGACGACGTCACGCAGACTTGGATTAACTAAAAGACCCAGAGGCACCTCCATTTTCAGTGTTCTGCATTTTGATGGATTTTGCATTAAGCCAATTCATTTTATTGAAACATGCATTTTACAGTTCTTTCTGGGAACTGGCTTCATGAGCTTCTGCATTTAGCATAATAGGCACTTTGTACAAATACTCTTCCAATTTAAGAACTCAAAGAGAAATTATAAAACACTTCCTAAGACTCAACTGCTTCAGAGAATAAGTCTTATTAAAGGGGACAGCTATCTCAGAAATTTGAGAAAATAAGAATGCTCCAAGGGAAAAAATATAGCTTAACTCATAGTCTTAAAATATTTCAAATAGTTAATATGGAATAGGAACATTTTTGTATATTTCACTCATGATTTAAAAGTGAAAGCCAAATAGTGACTAAGACTTTTTTTTTAAAAGTCTTTAGAAGACTGCATTTTAACCTGTGTAAGTGTGCATGTATGTATTGGGCTAGACATTTAAAAACATGCCCTATTCAGACCTATTTAGAGTATCAGCCATGAAACCAAATTTTGCATAGTTCTTTGGATCTTAGCACAAAGAGTCCTGGATATATATATATATATATATATATATATATATATATATATATATATATACATATATATATATTTATAAATATACTGTTTACCATCAGTGTGCCTGGTATCTCTGGAAGCTAGAAGAGGGTATGGATCCCTTGTGTCTGGAGTTAAAGATGTGAGCTGCCTTATGAGTGTTGGAAGCTTAACTCAGGTCCTCTGGAAGGGCAGCCAGTGCTCTTATAGCTGAGCCAGCTGTCTAGCTCTGCATCTAATTTTGTGTCTTTCAGCCATTGTGTAAAATCTTTACCCTCATCTTTACAAATCTCTCTCTTCCAAGGTTATCTGCAAGCTAATCTGGAGAAATACTAGAAAATGTCATCCTTTGTAACATGCACAGAAATGTACGGTACCGGTGGAGAATTGGGTCCTAGTGTTAACAAAGAAGGGGGTGAACAATAGCATTGTAAGTGAGCTGATGGAGATTTGGGGAGTGCTTCCCATTTCAGTACTGACAATAGTTTAGGAAGTTGGCAATGCTCCCTTAAAATCCCTTATTTTTTGATTTCCAGAATCTAGTAAATTTTTGACACCTCTTTTAAGTCAGATTTTCTGATGTTTTTACACGGTTCTTGTGCTCTCTGTTAAATCTCTTATGCCTTATGTGTTGGTCACCAAATCCTAGATGATACAGTAAATAATCAGAATGATGACTGGGAATCAGACTCTCATAAACAGGAAACAAGGACTGGCTTGTCCCACATTAGACTCAGACAGTCTCAGGCAGGGAACAAAGACTGGGTTTGCAAGTCCATATTGCTGTCAGACTGTGATAGGCAGGACACAATGATTGGCTTTGGAGTCTCAGCATCAGCAGCAGAATATAAGATACTGGTTGCCAGAAGATAAAATCACAAATGCACATTCAAAGAAATGGAATAGCAGTAGGAGCACTGCTGGGTTGACAGAAAAACATGGAGCTCATAGTACAGTCACTTGTGAGAAGTAACACTTTGGTGTGTTTTTAGAAATACATTTGTATGGACTTACAGATATGGTATTACGAATGTAAAAAATAATAACAAAAATAATGTTTGATTGTGCGAGTGGCAAACTTAAAAGGGAAACTGAGATTTTAGTTCTAATGCTAGGTCTTTCATGTAAAAGTTGGGATATTGACTAAGGAGAAAGATAACCCTAATACTTGGAAGGAAGTCTTCAAAATTTCATCAGCCTACATCCACTGAACTTTAGTTTTCTACCAAGAAGCATCTCATGTCCTTGTGCTGGGGAGACCAAACTCCCTTTTCTGCAGATTCCAATTGACCTGAACTGTGTGGCTTTTAAAGGTATGTTTCTTACTGCTTTCGTCACCTTGACAACATGTCTGGCATGAGTAATTATGGTATTTCTGGCACACGATTTCAGAGAGAACCATCCATCATTGCTGGAGGAACCGCCTAACAGATCAGCCACATGACAGCAGAAGCAAGTGACTGGTGCTTCTCAAGCAGTGCCCAGACACAGAAGGAGAGAGCTTAGCCAGAGTTGAAAGTGGATGTGGATTTCATGGCCCCTGCACCAGCCCAATTCTGATGACTAAAAGTCTATAACCTGAAAGTTCTGCAACATCCCAAAGAGCCTGGTGGCCGAATGAATGAATGAATGAAGGAATGAATAGGAGAGGGAAACTCTGCAGCTGAAGATACACTTGCTGCAAGGCCTGATGACTGACATTTTATCCCTCAAACCCACATGGTGTAAGGTTAGAACTGACGCAAGTTATGCCCGCACACATATGTGCTGCGACATTCTCACGTGTGCATATACAAAGAGACAGAGAGCTTCAGAAATAGCTTGAGAGATAGCTTAGTGACAGAATATTTGACTAACATGAAGGAGGTAGTTGGCTCAACTTCCACTACCACAAACAAACAAATAGGATAAACAACCATTAAATGTCAACTTCAGCACAGTTCCAGACTACTGTGAAGTCTAACAGATATTCGAGAATTCAGGCTGAACTGTTAAAATCACGCTTCCGGTTTACCAAACTATTTTGTATTATGTAGACGGTATCTGAATCTGGTGGAACCTGACTTTATTGCCATGTGATTAATCAGGCAGAGACTCCAATTTCAGCTGTTGTTCCAGATGTCTTATCTCCACTGCCATAAATCAATTTAGTGTCTAGCATACAGCACGCAGTTCTTTGCCTTGTTCATTCTCCCTCCTCCAGAGTAATTAACAAGCAGCAACAGAAAGAAATTTTCTTTCATTTTTCAAGGAGGGCACTACATCTTCATCATATTATCTGAGGATGATGTAAGCTCAGGTTTCTGTCAGAATAGGTATTCTAGGAAGTATCACACAGAACATTATGCTTGTTCATTAGACCGAGGACATCCTGCCACTTAGACATGGAAGGTTTGAAGTGCCAGTGACTATGGATGTGATAAGATTGGTAAGATGCATGTGCATCAGAGTGAGGACAATTCTTTTGAATATTTAGATTGTAGTAGACTTTTCTAGGTAACACATGGGATACATTGGACATGTTAAAATAAAGAGTTATCACTCCATATAGTACCATTTGGAGTTGCAAACTTGATAAGGAGAGAGAGAGAGGGAAGGGGGGAGAGACAGAACGGGAAAGAGAGGGAGAGACTGTGTGTTGTATGTTTATATGTGTGTGCCTGTGCCTATGCACCTGTGTGTATTCACAACAGATGGACGGTGTAATGGTGAGTCTTGGTTGACATTGGGTGTCTTTTCTCTGTCACGCTCCACAGTATATTTTGAAATTGGGTTTTTCATTGTACACAGAGCTAAGACTAGCCAAGCAGGAAGCCCAAACAATCCTTCAGTCTCTGTCCCTAGAGCTAAGACAGAAGGCATGTGTCATATCTGGCTTTTTCCATGGGTGCTGTGTGTCCAAATTCACGGGTGTGTGTGTGGTGTGTGTGTGTGTGTGTGTGTGTGTGTGTGTGTGTGAATTAACTCTGCTTCTGGCTTTTTCCATGGGTGCTGTGGGTCCAAATTCACGGGTGTGTGTGTGTGTGTGTGTGTGTGTGTGTGTGTGTGTGTGTGTGTGAATTAACGCTGCTCCCTTTAGTGGAGTTTTGATTCTAAAGCTACAAACATAACAACATAAGACATCCTGTCTGTTTACCAATAGTACAGTGCTACATTTTTTTGTTTATAATGAAGGACAAAAACTGACAAAGTGTCATAGTTAGTTTGAAATGTAAGCTGTACTGTTTGCTACTTAGGATTCGCTTATTGATTCAGAAGATACCTAGGATCCTCTAGCATCTCTGGAAAGCAGTCCTAGGTGTCTAATAGGATTTGTCAAAATGGCCTTTATTATTTTCTGTTTCTTTATGAAACAGAATCTCAATTTGTAGTCATTCTGTCCCACTTGCTGAGTGCTGTACTGAAATACAGGTGTGTGCCACCACATCTGGCTATCCCTGGGTATTACTGTATGCAAAGCAGAACTAACTCTATTTTACTTTCAAATATTAGTTCCTATCTTGAGTTTTTGCCCATGGAGTGGAGGACAAATCACTATAGATGGTAATTTAACTATATTCCTTTTGTTCCTTATAAACTGTGTCATATTTTCGTAAAATTGAGCATGGTCAATATCATTTTATGATCAGCATTAAATAATATACATAAAATCTAGTTGAAACATATCAGGAAAACCCAAATATCCCAAGGTATCTGTTTCCACTTAACTGCTTCTCTCATTTCAGGTGTCTGAGGAAGAAAGACTTCAAGAGTGGGTTTAGAAAAACTTGTGATATAGGTCTCATCACATGACATTACACTACCATGTTACTGCAGCTCCACTCAGAAATGCTATTGGAGACAGTGAGAAAATGACTTTTCATTGGTTAGAATGTTAAGAACGATTGCATCTTTAACTGTACAAATGTGCATTAGTGAATGGGCAAAAACTCATGGAAAATCTGGGTGAGCAGTCTTGAATGGACTAAGTAGACTGCTTGGTGATCCAGCTTTCTTTGCACAGTCTATGTGTGCGTTCATTAAGCCACTTCTGAAAACACTCGGGGTGATTGTTGAAATAATCTGCTTTGCGACAATAAATTTACTTCTTTCCTAGGTCATCTCAGTGATATTTTAAAGCTGGTACTGGACTTATGAATAACATGGGCATGAAAGGATGTATTCCAAACAACTGAAGTTTTTTTTTTCCTCCCAATGTTCATAATGGCAACCACCACATTAAATGGTAATTCAACCAATAATATAGTCCAGCTCTGAGCCTCTAGCAAAGCAAGCATTTCTTAGGGGACTAGTGAGCCATTTAGTGGCAGAATGATTACACTGCACTGCTGCCATCTTGGAAAGAACACTTGGGATACGATTTTGTGTTCCTCCCCATCAATGATTCTGCCAGCATTGCCACCTGCATATTTACTAAATACCTTATTTTCTACCTTACTGCCCCAACTTATGTGGCTTCTGACCAAAAAAAAGCTTATTTCACAGCAAAAACAGTGACTCAGATGCACAAGACTGAAACTAGTCTTTCTATGGACAGCGTCTCCCAGATGCCATTGTCCAAAGGAACATGGAAGACAGCTTATGAAACAATGGATTGTTGGTTGGGAGGACAATTAAAGTCAAGCCTTACAAATGAAAACTTGGAAATGTGAGGGGCTACTTTATACTTCATAGAGTGCTTGCAAGGTGGCCTCAGCATCTGAAATGAGATGTGTTGGTCTGACATTTAGAAGCTGGAGTGCTGAGTCCCTTCCCAAGGATATCTGTTTTGTACTCCTTGCAAATTTTTCGTTCCCATCTCCAGATGTTGAACTCTGCTGGATTAATGTAGTGCTTCTGTTCTTCCAGAGACTGAGAGTTCCCAAGTATACTTTGATTTCTTCAGATCACTGACCTGAGGAGTAAATGTCTGTATGATGATTAATCCAGATTCTCTGGGGAATATGAGGTACTGTTTCTCTTCTCCATGTTGATGATGACATCTTTGGCAACATTTGGGATCAACATTTGGGTCACCAAACTAGTTAAAGAAAAACAGTGAAATGCAATTTGCTAACTAAGAGAGCAGAAACTAGTTGCGGGGTATGTGGAAAATGTAGAATCCAATTAGAACCTCACCCTGGGTTTCTGTGTTGGTTATTGTTCTCTGTATGTGTACATATACATACATACATACATACATACATACATACATACATACATATATATATATCACATGACCAAAGAAAATGCTAAATGTTAAATTTAAAATAATAAAATGCTAAAATTAAAGGACTCATGAATCTACATTGTCTATGAAAGAACTTAAACAATTAAGCTTTCCAGTATATCATTTTAAAAATTATTAATATTTAAAAATATCAGTAAGATTAGTGGGTAGCTTAGGTGTTTGTGTTTGAATTTATAATCACACTTTACTTGTCTGTGCTTGTATTCATTGTGTACAGTGGCTGGTGGTCATACACACAGTGTATTTATACACTATCAAGAGGGTATTTCTTGTGAAAGGTGCATGAATTTTCTTCCTTGCTTCCCTGCTGTTTGGGGCTATGGTAGGAATCATACTAGGGGCTTCACACAGATGAGGCAAGTAGATAACCTTTGAGCTCCCCACCCAGATCTTCTTCCTTACATTCTTGTGCTTTTATTTAATGTCTAAATCACATTTTTTGCTCTTTTCAGTTCTCTTCCTTTTGCAGGGGAAATAAAGCCATTGGCAAATTTCCAAAACGACTGCTGGAAGTTCTAGATGTTTCCTTCTAAGATCTATGGACACAGACACTAACACAGGCAGTGGGAGAGACAACAGTCCTCTCCTTGCTTAAGGGAGCTGGGACCTGTTCTCATGCTGTGCCCTTCATGCTTTCTCTGAAGAGTTTTCCCAGAGTCTTTCAAAGCCCTAGGACCTCTGGTCATCAAGCCAAAAACTAATTGTGAAGTGGTTTCTGAACTCATTACCTACTAAGATGTTGTTCTTAGTTTGACAAAACACATACCCTGAGCCAAAAAAAAAAGTACTTCCTTAAATAATTCCTCTTGTAATCATAGTGCCCCTTTGACTGATATACTACATCTTGGATTAAGTTTCTGAAGTACTCCTTTTTTAAAATGTAGTAGTTTTATAAAGAAGTAGAAAGAATCTCTCTCTCTCTCTCTCTCTCTCTCTCTCTCTCTCTCTCTCTCTCTCTCTCCTTTCTTCTTTTTATCACTAGCAAAATTACTGCTTTTCCGTTAAAGTCTTCTAGAAGATTAAACCTGCCACAGATTTCTGGGAAGTCTCAGAGCTCCAAGAACTAGGTCAGTAACTTGGCTGAGCTGCCAGGAAAAGGTGCTGGGTAGATATGGGTGAGCGAAAAGGGCCCATGGAAGGCATCAAGTACTGCAAACAACAGTTGCAGCTGCAAATCCAAAAGCAATCCATATCTCTGTGTGAGAGTTTGTTATTCAGCCTTCCCAGCAACAGTGTGCACACCAACAATGTCAATAAGAGCAGACAGAATCATTTCTATCCCAATGGGGTTTGCACTTTTACTCATGAGTGAGCAAAGTGTAGGCATGGAACACATCTGAAGTATGGTGCTATAGCTGATATCTTAGTCTTCCCGTCAAAGCCATAAATGGTATAAATCACTCTCATTGAATCTCTCAGGGGCAATCCCGAAGCCATCTGTCAGTGCTATACAGCAGCAATGGGGAAGAGGGGGTGACTTTGTGATCATTCTGCTGTGAGGAACCCTAGAAGGCAAAACCCAGACTTATGGCACAATATCATTTACTACACTAATCTTCTCACAGAGACAGAGTTGTTTAGGCTGAAGTATAGGTCAGTTGTTGAGAGAGAGAAGGGAAAAGGGACAGAGGATACAGACACCCTGTGGTCTAGGGAAGAGGCACAACCACAATCCTTCCTACTGTAGGCAGCATCAGGAACCAACTCTAAATTCTAACTTGAGATGTAAGGTCTACTGTTGTTCTTTGTTGTTCATATGTTCGTCAGTCATAGTTTGCTTTATGATTTCTTCCCTAATGCAATTTAAAAATTACATCCCCTCCATGCAAAGAGCAAAGAGACACCTTGGTGGTGGTGGTAGTGTATATCAGTCAGGGGCAGAGCAGAGGGAAGTCCTTTGTTCATCATAGCTTGATGCCTGGCTTGGTGACCAAAGTTAGGACTGATGAAAGTTAAATCAAATCAAATCAATTCAAATCACATACAGGCAGTGCAGCAAAGGAGGGGAGACAGAGAGAGACCTGTGGACTACCATGTCACCCACAGACCTGCTCTCTAGTGCATGGCACAGGTGGGTCATAGATACCTCTTGCCACTACACCACCCAGCATAGATAAATGATGTCATCCAGAAACCTACCACCAGCCTGGCCAGCCTTCCAAAGGAGCCATCACAGTGTGCTAGTATGTAATGGTCAGATGGGGGAGAAAGAGAAATGGAACAATTTATGGAGAGAGATGGAACTGGAGACTCCAGGGTGGTTATGAGTAGCCAGCCATGCCACATGAGGACATGGTGAGGTCCCAGCCCAAGCTGCCTCTGAGGGCCATGTCTGAATCCATGGTTATGTAGCAATAGATTTCAGAGCTCATGTCTGTGGTACATATTACTGCTACAGATAATAGGATGATCCTGATAGGGGTAGTCGCTTATGAGTACATGGAGGTCCAGGGGCTGTGCAGAAGTGAACGGTCCTGGGAGTTGGGGGGATTGGGCGAGTTAGTTGGACAAAGAGTGAGAGCATGGGAGAGTTAGCCCTGTCCCTCATGTGCTGTGAGGTGGCATGGGTGTGGGGGGTGATGTCCTTCCCCTCCCCCTGCCACCTGCACTAGTCAGGAGAGCTGTCCCTAGGGTCATGAGTGTTGCATAGCTATTCCTGCCTCCTTACTGGCTGCAGCACTCAGGAGATTGTCCCTGAACCTCATCTGGACAATATATTAAGCTAGACCTAACAGTGAAGTCACAGGTGAGTCAGCTCCTAGAGTGTGAGAGAAGAACTGGCCCAGATCCTCACAGGTTGCAGTACTTGGGAGACTGACAAGGGCAGTCTCCAGCCTTGACAGGGAAGCATAGTGAAGCTGGCTTTGAAAGCATGGGTGTAGGTGAGCTAGCCTGAGGGTGAGAGAGCAGGAGAGCTGAACCTACCGTGTGGCCTAGTCAGAGCAGTGCTAGAGACTTTACCCTGATGGTGAGGATATGGGAGAGCTGGTGGACTGATCAGCTCAGCTACCACTGAGGCCCAGATCTCGGGCTTTGAATCGGCCTACTCTAAAATCTATATCATCTGCAAACTGTTAGGATGTGTGAAAGGGGCAATCCTGCTGTTCCAAAGCTGCAGGATCTCCATAACACAGGGCAACAATAGGATAACCAGATGGAGCTCTGTTGAGGAACCAGTGTTGATGGTGTCACATATAAAAGCCTTGAACCAGACCCAGTGATTCATTTCAGTGAACAGGTGCAAGTAAAGATGTCTGGACAGAGGGATATATAGTGGAATACCCTGTGACATACTACAGCTTCCACAATGGGATGTTTTCTATGCTTGGTTTTGTTTGTTTGTTTGGTTGGTTGGTTGGTTTGTTTGTTTGTTTTATTGTTGTTATTTGTTTATTCTGGGGGAAGTTTGCAAGGGCAAGGGCAGAGATGTGAGCAGACCTGGGTGCATAATGTGAAACATAATGAATAATAAAGGTTTAAAATTTACATATATTATTTCTGCATAAAGCACAATCTCTTATATGAACCGAAGAGTGAGACGATTCATAAACACTTATGGTTTTGTGTGGGTCTCCAAGTCAGATGAGGGATGGTAGAGCACTTCCCATACCTGGGACAGCTCCCAGAGAGCACAGCAGGAGTGGGACCACCCACTACCCAAAGAAGGATTCAGCTACTCAACCCTTTCACACAAAGGCCATGTCATAATGAGGCCAACTAGGCTTCTGTTTCCCAGCCAGAGAACTCGCCTCTCACAAACCAGCAGTCTGCAGATCTAACTGATGGGCTTGGAATGTTTCTCCCCCTCCTGCATGCCTTAGTGTTTGAACTGATTAATTATTAATGTTTGCCTGTCTTCAATCAGGTCCACATATGCAAATTATGGGCATTTCTCTCCCTTGTCCTTCCATGCCCCCTCTCTCTAACCTAAGCTGTATAAACTAGCTCAGTCACTTCAATAAATGAGCTGTCTTCTGACACAGTCCCCCTGATCCTTCATACTTGCCATACTCCCTACTGCCCGAGACCCTGGTCCCCAGTTTCTCCTCCCACTGAGACCACCAGTGGGCAACAACAGCAGTCAGGGCCATGGGATCCACAGTTTTGTCATTCTTATCCAAAGTCAATAAATGCTCAAATCTTTATATTAGATATTCTAGAATAAATTATCTTCATTTTGACACAATATATATTTTTTTAAAGCACTACATTAAGAAAAGCAATATTAAAGTGAGGTACATATAAAAAATGAATATTTTAAATTGAACATTCTTTGTGTATATATGTGTGTGTGTGTGTGTGTGAATACGGCATGTATATGGCATCTGTGTGTTCATGTATGTAAGTGTGTATATCCAAAGCTGGTATCTTTTTCGTTCTTGACCTTATCTTTTGAAACAGACCTCTCAAGGAGCATGAAGCTCAGTTATTCCACTAAACTCACTAGCCAGAACGTTCCAGTGATCTGTTTCTCTCTGGATCCCTAGAAGTGGTATTAAAGGCATGTTCCACTGCTCTTAGCTTGGTACATGGGTGCTGGGAATCCAAATTCAGATCGGAATTCTTAGTTTTAAATACTTTATTAACTGAACAATCCCCCTTCCCCATATTTGATATTTTTGTGGGAACATTTTACTTGAATAACACTCATTAGCAAAAGAGCCACTGTTTAATGACAACAAAAACATCTCCAAGTACATACCTTCAATGTTTACAAAGAGCAAGTCTTACACACTTAAAATATTATTAAAATAAGGTTGTTTAAGCTTTAAGTAAAGATTCTAGCATTCAAAGGGCTATGAGATTGTTGAACGGGTTTTGAGAATGCTGAGAGACAGAGAAAGGCATTGCCATTCTGTGTGAGTGAAATAAAGAAAGGAGAATTGTCATTTTAGAAGAGGAAGCCTCATTAACTAGTAGTGGTAGGAATTTGCCTTGAAGTGCAGCTAGAAAATGTGTTTCTCAGTCTCTCATCTACTCCTTGTAGCTAAGTTTTACAAGGTATTGCCTGGCTGTCAGCTCACCACAGATTTTCCCACATGGTGGAACTGTGTATGAAAATGACTCAAAAGACTACTTTTTAAAAATAAGACAAAATAAAAACCAAGAACAGAATATTAATTTACATGCACACAAAGTGAAGAATACAACTTGTATTTCTGTTTTCCATAATTAATTTTCCCTATTTTAACACCTTTGCATTACCGTGTTATATTTCTTAGAATTGTATCTATATAATTCAGTCTAGACACGTTTTAATTTAAGTCAGGGCTTACATAAGAGTCATATTGTATGTTCTGTGGGGTTCAACAAATCATAGCGATGTGTATCTGCAATTATAATATCATACAGGTGACACTTTCCACTCTTATATATTTTGTTTAATATTAAAAATAATTTCCATAATATATTGTTGGTTACCTTTCATGATGTACTTGGCATTCTCCAATCGTTTGCCCAGATCTTTTGTTTTTTCTCTGTCCTCTGTTCCCCTGATGGTGGCTACTATAGAATGCATTATTGAGACTCTACTGAATTGTACTAAGGTTTGGTCTATGAAAGTTGACAGAACATGATAATAGGGAGGAAGCAGAGAGGAAGTATTTATTTTTCTGTGCTTTTCTTGCCAAATTACAGTTTTGGCAATGATGACTATATTCTACATGGCTGCAGGACATCTGTCTTCCACAGACTTGGCTCTAATTTATGTCTTGCTCTTTCTCTGATAAACTGACAGCTGACGGTGCCAAGTCCTTTGTGTTTTAACTGGTCTGTGAGTTCTTGAGAAGGTTTGTTGGTCCTTATGCTGTCCACACTTTGTCAATTGACCCTTCTTTGAATTATTTTAATCACTCCTTCTACATGCATCTGTCTTCTGTAAGATGAAATCTTACAAGACAACTAGAAATTCCAACTCACAGGTTAATCTTCACACTTCCCAAAATGTTGGTCATAACTGTGTTCTCGCCTTGAATTGACATGGAATTGGGATTCCAGTTGTCTGACCTATGATTTCTACATATTTCCCTGCACATGGGGCATGTGTCAAAACGCAGTGCTGCTCCCACCATTATCTGAAAAGGAAAGTCGATAAGAAAGACACCTATTTTTGAAATACTGAACTGATCCATTTAAAGAGATGAGCTAATGTATTTATTAACTAGCTCCACTGAATCATTCCACAGTATGTGTGTGTGTGTGTGAGTGTGTGTGTGTGTGTGTGTGCATGTGCACAAAACATGTACATAATACATATATGTTCTGTCGACTCCAAAAAGATTAACAGTTTTAAAATAGAAGTGGTGATTATGTGAGGCCGATTCTGTTGCTGTCATTTTTTTATGAGTTTTCAGTGTCATGTTGAGAATAGAAAGCTTCTTAACATACATTTATGCATGCAGAAAAGCATATTTTTATATGAGACTACTGGAAAAGTTCTTTGCAGAATTCATTTAGTGGTTGTAATAACTATAATGTACATTTCATACTTAGTGAATATCAATACATTTTTTAATGAATGAAAATATTTCATGCACACAGTACTTTGTAGAAGAAGGAAAGTCTGATGCAATTTAAGATTAGCAGCAACTCTTAGTTTAAAAATACAGCATAGTAATAAGACAATGGATTTCAACAAAAACATTGGCAATATTCTTATGACCATGATGGAAAATTCTGGTCTTAGTGTGACAAAAGGAAGTTCTGGTTAATAGCAGTGGATGGCTTCGATTTTTAAGGGGAAGAATTGGATAAACCTCTTACCATACTGAACATCAACCCTCATTATTCAATAGCACCCTCTGGAAATTTGCAAACTACTGATACCTATATTCTAGCCTAACCTAATGGGTCTTACTATGGCCTAGATAATGAGATCTTTAAAACTTCCCGGTGATTCCAATACATAATCAAAGTCAATCAAGAGAATATATTTAAAATAGATGTCTGGTATTTGAAATACCTATGCTCTGTCCTGGAACATGTGTGTAGGTATTTGTGGGCCTGTTGTGTATGTGATGTATTCTAGACAAAGGTAATAGCATAAGAAAGCCATAGAAATGAGACTCTTGCATATAGAACTCACAAGCTAAATCCTCTCATTAGAGAATGCATGAATGACAGTGAGTAGCCAGAAATAAGACTTGCTGGAGAGGTGTTATGTTGAGTGATTGGATTTTGCACTGAGACCAACAAGAGTGTGCTAGAGTTTTATGTGGAATGTATCTGCAGGCGTTCCTGAGCTTCAGTATGAAGGGGTTGGAAGTAGGCTTGATGGCGTGCAGGATGACTATTTGTTAATGTTTTTAGTTCAGAAGTGTTGGTGACCAGGATTGAGACTTTATTCACAGAGATGAGCAGTAAGTATATTCATGTTATATTTAGAAGAACTAGACTCAAAGTCAGTGACTGGAGAGCATAAAAGTCTTCAGGACGGATAAACACCTTTCCCTGGGTCTCAAACTCGTTTTACTACTGTTTAGAAATTCCAGAGAAAAAATTTAAGAGATTATTCCATCTCTTTAGTCAAAGAATGCTGGCAGATGCAACTGAATTCCACTCTCAGCTCTTAAACTTCACCGGGGAGGCCAAATTGTGAGTTTTTACCTACACAGAACAGTTACTGAAGGTGGATAAATGGCTCTGCATTTGAAATCAAACTGAACTAATTATGAGTCAAGGAAAGAAGTGATTTGACCATTCCAAACTGCAACTAATATATGTGCTTCATTTTGCTTTCAGGATGTCAGTTACAGCTCTCTCACAGAAGACGATGGTGAGAAAACACAACGTTTCACAACCCCTCCGAAAGCTGCTCTGCAAAATTGTTAAGTCTAACATCAGAATGGTTGTCGAGGCTTTGAAGAGCTTTAAGGGAAAAAAAGACATTCCAAATATATCAGGAGAGCGAGAAGTGAATCAGGGAGATGATGCAGACACGGTTTCCACTGCAGATCAGTCCACCCGTAGTATCTTCACAAGTGTCAGCGGTGAAAGAAGTAATGAAAGTAAAGTCAGAAAATGAGCAGGACAGGTTTCATTCTCCTGCCTCAGCATACACCACAATGGTGTGTCTACCCCCAGAGTTCAGTGGCTTGCTTGGGTTGTATGATGTATGTTAGAGTGGGTATCCCATTCAGTGAGGCTAGATAATTTGCACAGGGGGATATCTAATTCTTTAAGAAATGACCCAAGGCCTGACATTATTACTAGGGCTATGGTGTGCTTATAAACAGGGGCCTACCGTGACTGCTCTTTGATAGGCAGAATAGAAAGAGTCAGATGCAGATATTTACATCCAACCAATGGACAGAAGCTGGTGACTTTTGTGATTGAATTAGGGGAAAGCTGGGAGAATCTGAGGAAGAGGGTGACCCCATAGGAAGACCAGCAGTCTTAACTAACCTGAAGCCCTGAGATCTCTCAGTCCCTGAGCCACCAACTAGGGCAGGATATACCAGCCACTATGAGATCCCTAGACATAGATACAGCAGAGGACTGCCAGGTCTGGACTCAGTCAGAGAAGATGCACCTAACTTTGGTGAGAATTATGGCCTGGGGGAGTGGGGAGATCTGGTGGGATGGAGGTGGGTGGGGACATCCTTTCGGAGACAGGGTTGGGGGAGGAGGTATGGGGCATGGAACAGTCAGAGGGGGATAAAGTCTGGACTGTAAAAAAAGATTAAAGAATAAAATTTTTAAAAAGAAAGAAACAAAGGTTACAGTGTACATGGAGTAAATAGCTTCTACATTATCATTTTTTTAAATGTCTCTTTAAATGTAATTCCAATCCATCATGATTCCATCTCCATCTTTGGAAAAATTTGTCTTTTGTTTGTGTATGTGTAAGTGTGTGAAAGAATAAGACACATAAATATGCAAATTTCACCAGAGAATTTCTCTACTTAAACCATGAAAGATTCTTAGATGGAAAAGGAAAATACATAGGTATAAATGGCTAAAAGAGAAGAGTTAAAATGTCTTTGCCACAAGGAAAATGAGAAATATTTGGACCATTCATACTCCTTTTCTATTGAAAACTTTTTCTTTTATACAGTATATCTGATCACTGTTTCCCCTTATAATCTCCATCTAGTTTTTTCCAACCTCCTCACCCATCTCAACAGGCAAATAAACAAACAATCACAATTAATAACAACAGGAAGCACAAGAATCACACACACACACACACAAACACACACACACAAACAGCTAATAAGAACACCAAATCAAAAGCCATATTAATGCTGTGCATGGGGCCTCCATAAAGTATGGCTTATGAGACTCCATTGGAGAAAACTAATTTTTCTGTTATACATGGTTAGCAATTGGAGGGAGCTTTTTGGGTAGGGATGGGAGCTTGTGTCTTGTCTCAGTGCTGGAACCCTGTCTGACTTGGACCTGTACAGAGCCTGTGCATGCCTCCATAGCTTCTTAGTTCATGTCATTTCTACTGTGTTTGGAGGGCCTTGATACCTTGGTGTCTTCTATCCCCCTGGCTCTTAACATTTTCGAACTCTTCTTCTGTAAACCTTGAACCCTGACAGAAAGTGTTTCATGAAGACATCCATTTAGGATTGAGTATTCCAAGTCCATCACTCTCTGCACTTTGACAGAAGCCACTCTGATATTGACTGAGTAGGGCACTGATTTATGAGTGTATGAGAATATTATTGAGAGTTCTCTGCACCCAAACCCTGTGGGGAAGAGGGCCGAACACCCAGAAGTGCAGACTTCCTGACATCGCAGGACAGACTACCACTTCTGTACACCTCTGTTCACATTCCTGGTCCAAGGGGAAACTAAGCAGTACCTCTGGACAAAGGAATATAGGAACAGTCAGCCACCGGTTCCTGTGGTCCTGGTCTGTGCCTAGGATGAAACTGAACCAACCAAACAGCTCCCTGCACCCAAATCCTGTGGGGGACACAGCTGGACCTTCAGAAGTGTAGACACTCCTGAGAAGTCAGAGGAGACTGCCCTCTGCCCACAGTCCAGACCCCAGAGGGAATCGTCTAATGCCAACTGTGAACCCTGGGTACAAGTACCTAGGAGCAATCAGGAGCAGGACCCTTTGATTCCTGCCCATGCCTAGAGCTGGAAGACAGTCTCCAGGAGCATCCACACACCTGAAATCAGAGCATCTGTTCTCAGGGAAGGCTGAAAGAAAACAGGAAAACAGTTCTACAGGACGGCTGACACAGAGGCCTACGGCAGGGCCAAGTCACTCTCAGAAACAGCAAGACAAGCAAACACCAGAGACAACCCAATGGCGAGAGGCAAGTGCAGGAACCTAAGCAACAGAAACCAAGACTACTTGGCATCATCAGAGCCCAGTTCTCCCACCAAGGAAAGTCCTGGATATCCAAACACACTGGAAAAGCAAGATTTAGATTTAAAATCACATTTTTTTGATAATGATGCAGGACTTTAAGAAGGATATAAAGAACTTCCTTAAAGCATTGTAGGAAAGCACAAGTAAATAAGTAGAAGCCCTTAGGGAGGAAACAAAAAAAATCCCTGAAAGAATTACAGGAAAACACAGACAAACAGGTGAAGGAATTGAAAATGGAAATAGAAACAAGAAAGAAAGCACAAAGGGAGACAACACTGGATATAGAAAACCAAAAGAAGAGACAAGGAGCTGTAGATACAAGCATCACAAACAGAATACAAGAGATAGAAGAGAGAATCTCAGGGGCAGAAGATACCATAGAAAAGATCAACACAACTGTCAAGGTAATGTAAAACCCAAAAAGCTCCTAGCCCAAAGCATCCAGGAAATCCAAGACACAATGAGAAAATCAAACCTAAGGATAATAGGTATAGAAGAAAGTGAAGACTCCCAACATAAGGGGCAAGTAAATATATTCAACAAAATTATAGAAGAAAATTTCCCTAACCTAAAGAAAGAGATGCCCATAAACATACAAGGAGCCCAGAGAACTCTGAATAGATTGGACCACAAGAGGAATTCCCCCTGTCACATAATATTTAAAACACCAAATGCACAAAACAAAGAAAGAATATTAAAAGCAGAAAGTGAAAAAGGCCAAGTGACATATAAAGGCAGACCTATCAGAATCACACCAGACTTCTTACCAGAGACTATGAAAGCCAGAATATTCAGAATATTGTTGAGAGTTATTTTATTGCTATGATACTCTAGTAGAATAATAGTATCTGTTTTTCACATGTGTCTATCTATCTATCTATCTATCTATCTATCATCTATTTTACATATCTTTTAAGATGCATCATATAAGTTAGTGAGTAGAATTTATTTTGGTTGATTTGGAATAGATAAATATTAACAATAAGACACTGTAGGACAGAGCCCTGGATTAAGAGTTGAGTGACAAATTTAGAGAAAATGACCGATGTAAGAATTATTATTGTGCTGGGAAGTTGCTCCATATACTTCATCTTGCAGCGTGTTGTTTAAGGTTGTCATGGGGGTTAGAGAGCTTTCTCAGCAGTTAAGAGTACTTGATGCTCTTGCAGAGGAGCCGTTTCAGTTCCAGCATCCACATCCAGTGTCTCACAACCACTTGTAACTCTAGCTCCAAGGGATCCATTAGCACACACATACATGACTTATGTGCACAGACACCCCATACATATTCATGAATAAAGATAAAAAACTCCTCCCAATTTTTTCTTTTTAAAAAGACTAAAATGGTCTTCTTATAATGAAAAGAATAATACACAGTAAAAATTCTAATAGTTCAATAGAAGGCTGCATAGGGAAGACTATACTCTGCTATCGTTCTGATGTCAATAAATATTGCAAAGCATATTTATGTTTAAAAAAAGGGAAAGGAGGGCTATAACTTGGAGCTTCTGAACAGAACATAAGGGAATGAGTATGGACTAAAGCCAATCTATTGAAATACGATGGAAGATGAGGTGGACATTCTTGGCTTGCCTTGATGAAATGCTGGGTGATAAGGCATACTGCTCGCTGAGTCAAGGCTTCTTTGCTACGGAATAGTGGAGTTGTCTGACGGGGACATTCCTACTCCGTGGGTACACAGATCATTAGACAGTCGTTCTGGATCCATGGTGTCTTTCTGGGATGGTAAGTACAACAGGTGGTGTGTGAGATGTGCAGACCCTGTGCACCACTCCACTCACAACGGTCTACATCTGAATGCAATCTATTGGAGAGATTGTCATGAAAAGAACTTCAACAATCTCAGATAGATTTAAAAGAAAATTTACTATTTTATCTTCTCCCTTTCATTTGTCCTTATAAAATAAACAATTCCTCTTAAAATATAAAAGTAAACAAATAATAGATTGGAAAGCAAAGGTTGTTTTGTTTTTTCTTTAACTATAGGTTTTTCTCAAAGACAGTTAAAACATTTTTTATCTCAGTATTCATTGTGAGAGATTTTTATGTTTTTTTATTCCATCTTTATTAAATCAGGTATTTATTTACATTTCAATGTTATTCCCTTTTCAGGTTTCCAGGTCAACATTCTCCTAAGCCCTCCCCCTCCCCTTCTATATATGTTCTCCCTCCCCATCATCCACCCGTTACCGCACTCCCCCAAACAATCCTATTCACTGGGGGTCAACCTTGGCAGGATCAAGGGCTTCTGCTTCTACTATTGCCCTTACTAGGCTATTCATTGCTACCTATGAGGTTGGAGCCCAGGGTCAGTCCATGTATATATAGTGTTTGGGTAGTGGCTTAGTCCCTGGAAGCTCTGGTTGGTTGGCATTGTTGTTCATATGGGGTCTCAGCCCCTTCAGCTCTTTCAGTCCTTTCTCTGATTCCTTCAAAGGGGGTCCCAATCTCAGTTCAGTGGGTTGCTGCTGGCATTCGCCTATGTATTTGCTTTATTCTGGCTGTGTCTCTCAGGAGAGATCTACATCCGGTTCCTGTTGGCCTGCACTTCTTTGCTTCATCCATCTTATCTAGTTTGGTGGCTGTATATGTATGAGCCACATGTGGGGCAGGCTGTGAATAGGCGTTCCTTCAGCCTCTGTTCTAAATTTTGCCTTCCTATCTCTTCCCAAGGGTATTCTTGTTCCCCTTTAAAGAAGGAGTGAAGCATTTGCATTTTGGTATTCCTTCTTGGGTTTCATGTGTTCTGTGCATCTAGGGTAATTCAAGCATTTGGGCTAATATCCACTTATTACCCTGTGTGTTTTTCTGTGATTGGGTTAGCTCACTCAGGATATTTTCCAGTTCCATACATTTGCCTATGAATTTCATAAAGTCATTGTTTTTGATAGCTGAGTAATATTCCATTGTGTAGATGTACTACATTTTCTGTATCCATTCCTCTGTTGAAGGGCATCTGGGTTCTTTCCAGCTTCTGGCTATTATAAATAAAGCTGCTATGAACAGAGTGGTGTATGTGTCTTTGTTATATGTTGGGACATGTTTTGGGTATATGCCCAAGAGAGGTATAGCTGGGTCCTCCGGTAGTTCAATGTCCAATTTTCTGAGGAACCTCCAGACTGATTTCCAGAGTGGTTGTACCAGTCTGCAATCCTACCAACAATGGAGGAATGTTCCTCTTTCTCGACATCCTCGCCAGCATCTGCTGTCACCTGAGTTTTTGATCTTAGCTATTCTCACTGGTGTAAGGTGAAATCTCAGGGTTGTTTTGATTTGCATTTCCCTTATGACTAAAGATGTTGAACATTTCTTTAGTTGCTTCTCAGTCATTTGACATTCCTCAGCTTTGGTTCTTTTCATCCTTTTCATTTCTACTTGGTTGATTTCAGCTCTGAGTTTGATTATTTCCTGCCTTCTACTCCTCTTGGGTGTATTTGCGCCCTTTTGTTCTAGAATTTTTGGTGTGCTGTCAAGCTGCTCAAATATGCTCTGTCCAGTTTCTTTCTGCAGGCACTCAGAGCTGAGTTTTCCTCTTAGCACAGCTTTCATTGTCTCCCATAAGTTTGGGTATGTTGTACCTTCATTTTCATTAAATTCTAAGTAATCTTTAATTTCTTTCTTTATTTCTTCCTTCACCAGGTTATCATTGAGTAGAGCATTGTTCAACTTCCATGTATATGTGGGCATTCTTTCCTTATTGTTATTGAAGACCAGCTTTAGCCTGTGGTGGTCTTTTGGATGCATGGGATTATTCCATCTTTCTGTATCTGTTGAAGCCTGTTTTGGCCTGACTATATGATCAATTTTGGAGAAAGCACCATGAGGTGGTGAGAAGAAAGTATATGCTTTTGTTTTAGGATAGAATGTTCTATAAATATCTGTTAAGTCCATTTGGTTCATAACTTCTGTTAATCTGTCTATGTCTCTGTTTAATTTCTCTTTCCATGATCTGTCTATTGATGAGTGGGGCGTTCAAATATCCTACTATTATTGTGTGAGGTGCAATGTGTGCTTTGAGCTGTAGAAAGATTTCTTTTATGTATGTAGATGCCCTTTTATTTAGAGCATAGATATTTAGGATTAAGAAATTATCATGGTGGACTTTTCCTTTGATGAATATAAAATGAATATAAAATATGTCCTTCCTTAATTTTTTTGATGCCTTTAGGTTGAAAATCGATTTTATTCAATATTAGAATGGCTACTCCAGCTTGCTTCTTCAGACAATTTGCTTGGAAATTTGTTTTCCAGCCTTTTACTCTGAGGTAGTGTCTGTCTTTGTCTCTGAGGTGTATTTCCTGTAGGCAGCAAAATGCTGGGTCCTCATTAGGTATCCAGTTTGTTAATCTGCGTCTTTTTATTGGGGAATTTAGTCCATTGTTGTTGAGAGATAGTAAGGAATAGTGATTGTTGCTTTCTGTTATCTTCGTATTTGGAGGTGAGATTATGTTTGTGTGCTTGTCTTCTCTTTGTTTTGTGGCAAAACCATTACTTTCTTGTTCTTTCTAGGGTGTAGCTTGCCTCTTTGTGTTGGGCTTTGCCATTTATTATCCTTTGTATGGCTGGATTTGTAGAAAGATGTGTAAATTTGGTTTTGTCATGCAATATCTTGGTTTCTCTATCTATGTTAATTGAGAGTTTTGCTTGATACAGTAACCTGGGCTGGCATTTGTGTTCTCTTAGGGTCTGTATGGCATCTGTCTATGATCTTCTGGCTTTCACAGTCTCTGGTGACAAGTCTCATGTAATTCTAATAGGTCTGCCTTTATATGTTACTTGACCTTTTTCCCTTACTGCTTTTTTTTTTTTTTTTTTTTTTTTTTTATTAACTTGAATATTTCTTATATACATTTAGAGTGTTATTCCCTTTCCGGTTTCGGGCAAACATTCCCTCCCCCTCCCTTCCTTATGGGTGTTCCCCTCCGACCCTCCCCCATTGCAGCCCTCCCATAACACTCTTTCTTTGTTTTGTGCATTTGGTGTTTTGACTATTATGTGATGGGAGGAGTTTCTTTTCTGATCCAATCTATTTGTAGTCCTGTAGGCTTCTTGTATGTTTATGTGTATCTCTTTCTTTAGGTTAGGGTAGTTTTCTTCTATTATTTTGTTGATTATATTTACTGGTCCTTTGAGTTGGGAGTCTTCACTCTCTTCTATACCTATTATCCTTAGGTTTGATCTTCTCATTGCGTCCTGGATTTCCTGGATGTTTTGGGCTAGGAGTTTTTTGCGTTTTACATTATCTTTGACAGTTGTGTCGATTTCTATGGAATCTTCTGCCCCTGAGATTCTCTCTTCTATCTCTTGTATTCTGTTGGTGATGCCTGTATCTACGGCTCCTTGTCTCTTCCTTTGGTTTTCTATATCCAGGGTTGTCTCCCTTTGTGCTTTTTTTATTATTTCTATTTCCATTTTCCATTCCTTCACCTATTTGATTGTGTTTTCCGATAATTCTTTCAGGGAATTTTGTGTTTCTTTCCTAAGGCCTTCTACTTGCTTAATTGTGTTTTCCTGCATTTCTCTAAGGGAGTTCTTTATGTTTTTCTTAAAGTCCTCCATCATCATTATCAAATTTGATTTTAAATCTAGATTTTGCTTTTCTGGTGTGTTTGGATATTCAGTGTTTGCTTTGGTGGGATAATTGGGCTCCGATGATGCCATGTAGTCTTCATTTCTGTTGCTTGGGTTTCTGCGCTTGAGTCATGCCATCAGGTTGTCTCTGATGTTACCTTGTTTTGCTATTTCTGACAGTGGCTTGACTGTCCTATAGGCCTGTGTGTCAGGAGTGCTGTAGACCTGTTTTCCTGTTTTCTTTCAGTCAGTTATGGGAACAGAGTGTTCTGCTTTCAGGTGTAGTCATTCCTGTCCACTGACTTTCAGCTGTTTCTGTGGTTGGGCAGGTCCCTTGGAGCAGAAAAGTTGGTCTTACCTCTGGTCTCAGGCCTGAGGTTGCTCCTCAGTGCTGGCTTTCAGCTTTCTGTGAGGGCAGTAATAAGAAGGGCCTGCCCAACTTCTGGGTGCCTGTGTGCAGGGTGCCCTGTTGGCACTAGGTGTTTTCCTCTAGATTCAGAAATGTGGGCAGAGAGTAGTCTCCTTTGGTTTCCCAGGTGTGTCTGCCTCTGAATGTCTAGCTCTCTCTCCACAGGATTTGGGTGCAGGAAGCTGCTTGACTAGGTCCATTCAGATCCGGGCACAGTCTGGACCACAGAGCTCCTGCAGCTTGACTGCCCCTATCTTCCTGTTCCCAGAGGCCCTATAAAGTTTCCTCTTGGGCCAGGGATGTGGGCAAAGGTGGGCAGAAGTGGCGGTTTCTTCTGCCCTACAGTCTCATGATTGCCCACATGTCTGGGCGATGAGCACTCTCTCCCATGGAGTTTGGGAGCAGCGAGCTGTGGGCTGGCATCAGCAAGGTTTGGTCGCCAGCTAGAAACCGGAAGTGTCCGGTCCCAGAGGAATTTTGCCTTTGTATGTCCTGAGTCCACCAGGCAGGTCACTTGGAGCAGAAAAGTTGGTCTTACCTCTGATCTCGAGCCTGAGGTCGCACCTTGTGGCTGGGTTTCAGCTCTCCGTGAAGGTAGCAACCAGAAGGACCTGTCCCTCCTTCTTCTAGGTCCTTGTGCACAGGGGTCCCTGATGGCACTAGGTGTTTTCCTCTAGAGACAGAAATGTGGGCAGAGAGTAGTCTCCTCTGGTTTCCCTCTGAAGGTGTTGCTCTCCCTCCCACTGGATGAGATTTTTATGTTTTATTCTATGTTATAAGAAGCAATTTGAGGCAGAAATTTTGAGGAAATGTAAAAAACAGTAAACTATTGGCTTTGATATCAGATCTGTTATTCATTGACCGAAGAACCATGAGGGAAGTATTAAATTACTGTTTGTTTCTTGTGAAAAAAATATTTTAGATGATAAAATGTTGCACAAAACTCACAACCACTCTAATTTATTATTATTATTATTATTATTATTATTATTATTATTATTATTATCTTATGTCAAAGTGAAACTATTACCAGGTAAAAAGTTAAAATAGGTAAACTGTGTATAACAGTTATACTTAATATCCCTAGTATACAGCAAAAAGACTGAAAAAAGCTATGAATAATCAAATACATTTGTCTTTATGATTTTTGTTTTCCTATCTGGATATAAACAAGCAGCTAGAGAAAAATGTAAGGAGAGAATTTTTGGAGGTATACAAGTAACAAACACTTAACTACACAGAACTATTATAAGTGTGCTTTCTGTTTCTAAATCATCTTGCCCCCAAGCTAGAGGGGCCATTTGCTCATCAAGAAAATTTCAGCCAGGACAATAGAAGGAGTGGTATAATTTGTGAAGTCTGTGCTCACTGAACTGGTGTGAAGCTACAAAGACTGATTTGCTGACTTTCCTCAAAGAATGGGGCTTTCTAGAGAATGGTATGGGAAACTGTGCTCTCCTTAGCTATGTGACTCTGTTGATAACCTGACAATGTAGTTTCAAAATCAAGTTTCTGCAGCATAATACAAAATAATCCCAGGGTGATTAGTGTACAAGTCATTTTCAGGTCCAAGTATTCTTTCTCCTTAAACATCAGAGATTGCTCACTTCTTCCTGTTGTTATTATGCTGGAGATAATACACCAGTAAGGACAAGAAAATAATTCAGTCACTTAAGTCAATGTGTTTGGATGAGCCAAGAAATAATATTTTACATACTTAACACATGATTCAGCCTGAAGACAAATGCCACACATTAACATAAAAGAATTTGGTGTGTTATATCTAGACCTAGAAAAAAAATAGATCATTTGATTGAATTTTCTTGCTTTCGTGATGAGGCATGGGGTCCGGGGATAACAGGACTTGTTATTTCAAGGATTGACATATGATGTCCCTTAAAACTTAAAGATTTACCATTATCTTAAATCTGAGTGAATGACTGGCAGCACGGCTCAGAGGTTAAGTGAACTGGCTGTCAAGCCTGGTAATATATATCCCACCATCATCAGACCCACGTGATGGAGGGAGAGAGTAGACTCTCTCAAGTTCTCCTCAAATTCACATCAAGGTACCATGATGCATGCATGACCTACCCCACATACTTGTACTCAGAAAATATAAATAAACAAAAGGCAAGAAAAGCTTAAATTTAGTTGAGGAGTAGTTTTGCTTCCTAACACATGGATGAGCTATAGAAATATGGACATTTCTGTCTTCTGTATAGCTGTAGAGACTGTTTATTTGTGAATTCATTTTTATTGAATCCGTTTTTGGGTATTTGTTCTCTCTTTTTGATGACAATGATGATAAACATGAGTGGGTGATTAAAAACTAATGGCGTAAGGTTAGCTTTCCCAATTTCAACTTCAAGTACAACTTCATCACTGAAAAAAGGATTTGCTGATGCAGATATTCATACTGTGCCCAGTAGAACCCCAATTCTCTCCAGATATTACCACCTAACAGCAACCACATTACTACCCAAAGTGGTCTGACCTGGCATGAGCTACCACCTTCTTAGAAATACAGGCTTTCTAGCTACATCACACACTTCCTGACTCTGAATAAACAGTTTTACAAGGTTTCCAGATCTTTACTGTCCAAGATGGACAACGTCCATAAACCCTATGGATCTCCTGCCGAATTGGTGATCTTTGCAGATCTCATTATAGTTTTTGGTTTAGGCCAGGCATAGACCAAGACAATTCAGAGGCATTTGTACGGTTTTTTTTTTTTTTTTTTGCAATTGCTGAGGAATGAAGGATATTAGACTCTTACATGGGAATTTGGTGGCAGCTGTATTAATTAGCATTTTGTGGCTCTGTGGCATACTCTACACTTACAAAGGAGTCCACGCACTTAATAAAAGCAGTTTTGCATTGCATAGCTGTTAAAAACTTTTCCAGAAAACGCTACCAGCTAAATTATAAGGGTGAATTAAAGCGTGCCCTTTATAAATAGTCACAAAAGGCCTCTGCAGCTGATTATAGTGTGGGTGTAATTTGGAGAAAGGTTTGCTGTAGGCACAAAATTATAGTACTGCAACTGGAATATAGCCAGGAGCCTAGCCATTTCCAGGAGCTGTGCCGCCACCTGCTAGCACACTATTCAGAAGTGAGTCAGAGGATGGGGAGGGAAGAAGGAGTCATTAAGTCTTCCTCTGTCTCAGCTAGCTGTTGCTCTCCATGTGAGCCTCCTTCCAGTCAGCTCCTTGCCTGTGAACCCAGCTGGAAGCTGAAGGTACCAGCTTTCCCCCCAGTAAATAAACTGTTTCTGTTCTGAGTCAGTCCAAGCATTTTGTTTAATCTCGAGTCCTCTGCAGATCTCAAAGGTGAGGGCAAACACTAAGGAATCCTTAACTCTTCCCTCATATGCTGCTTTGATCCCACAGAGAAGTGATTTCAGTATGGTGCCAACCCAAGTAACAGGTCTGAAAGCCTGTTACCAAGAATGTCTAAGTAAATTCCCCTTTCTACCCTTGCTGATGCTTGTTAATTTGTTTTTGTAGGACCCAATCAGCCCTATGTCCAGGAGGTCCCACTCACAAAAACACAGAGATGGAGAGCAATGCAATCAAGCAAGAGGTTTAATGATCCAGTACACTGGGGTGGCCCTGTAATCGGGACAAGACGTGACCCTGAATGACAAAAGCATACACTTTTTATACACCTGTGGAGGATAGCCTTTGGCAATAGCATGAGTTGGTCCTTGATGATGCACAATGACCTTTACACTCCTTAATGGAGAGGTACCTTTGGTACTTGGATAGGGACTGCTAAGGGCCCTTCCCTTTTTTATGGTTAGCTCACTTCCTGGAACAGGGTGTTATCCTAAATTCTTTGGACAGGGTGTTAAAGTTCCAGCCACCTGGTGTTTCCCTAAGGCAGCCATAATCGTTAAAGTTTGAATCTTACATTTTCTGACACTGAGGTCAGCTTTGCCTAGGTAAAGCAAGCTGGGAAGTGTCTCCTTCTCTCTGAGCTATTCTTTCCCATGAACTAAACCTTTCCTGTGTGTGTGTGTGTGTGTGTGTGTGTGTGTGTGTGTGTGTGTGTGTCGGAGTAGGAGTTTTAGATTATTTTTAAAGATAGAAACTTAATCTGTAACAACGACAACACCAACAAAATGGTATTGAACTCCCTGCCATTCTCCTGCCTAAGCCTAGTTCTAGAGATTTTGAATTTCCATTTCTGTGTATGGAAATTTTATATGCTTTAATAGTGTTGACACCATTTCATTCATATAGTGTTTTCCTTACTGTATACAAAGCACTGTTTGGGGCACTATATATAAGGAGCCCCAATTCAGTCAGAACCCAGGTAGTTTCATGCTAATTTATACAACAAATGCATCTTCATTGCCGGTCTTTTTGAACTAGTGGAAGAATGAGTATCAGTGATAGAGACCTCTCCTTAGGCCTGGGGAAGAGAAAGCATCGAGCTTTCACAGTCACCTGGAGTTGGTGTCTGGTAGCATGGTGAAGCAGAGGCAAGCAGTTCTTTCCTCTTCCTGCTAAATGAGAGGGGATCAGACAAGCTGGATGGCAGTACTGGAACACAAAACATCCAATCATTCACAAGTTTCTTACTCCAAGAGGAAGCAGCCCATGTGACTGGGTACTCAAGGTCTCAAAGAACATTTCTCCCATCGAATGTTTTCTTCAGAAAACCAGGCTGGCCGTGGGGCAGTGAGGTATGCATTGCCGGGAGCTCCGCGGAAGGACATGAAATTCTGTGTGAGGGTTCTGTATCCAGAAGGTGCAGGCAGACAGACGACGGGTGGGTAAGCTGACATGTGTTGGGTGAGTGATGAGAACACACGCAGCCTCACCTTGTCGCCACTTTGTAAAAAATACTGATAGCTGCTTTCAGTCCATCACTCAATCTTGAGAACACAGAAGACAAGATTGTTTTTTCTTCAAACCAACAATGCAGAGTTCCCCATTAAAAGTAATTTAAGACACGGGGACACTAAGTATGCCATTGTGAGGGAAAATGCTGTTAATTAATACTGAAATAGTAAGGAGGCCTGTGGCACTGAGAATATTTAATAATAAAGCAAAATGTTATCGCCTGCCACTTTCCTTTCTTTTTCGATCATTAGCATAGGATTAAACATTTTAAGTGGGATTTCAACCTCTCAGCAAGCAGCTGTGTCTTCTATCAAAAAAAAAATACAATATACTCATACATATGTATAATCCACTTAATTAAAACTGTTAGATCTTCATTTAAAAAGTTCTGATAACGTCGTGAATTTTTATGGTGCTTTGGATCTCTGGACAGCCACCATCAATTTGCATATTTTAAGTGGAAAAAGAGGCATTGGGTGAAAGAAAAGCAATCCAAAATTCACATAATTTGAGAGGCATGGCTTGAAATTAGATTCCTCTTTGTCCTAAAATTCTCCTATATGTTTTTAAGTTGTACATGATGTGCATTTATTCTAAAGTTTAGAAGACTGTGAAGCTTCTATAATCTGATTTAATAAAATATGAATTATTATTTTAGTATATATGGTATATATCAAAATATATACATATATATGTTTATGAAATCTATGTGGTTTTAAGAATTGAAGAACTCTATACCCGTAAATATGTAACTTCCAATCTTCAGCTAATTTTAAGTGATAAATATTTTGTCATTCTATTACCTTGGCTTCATTAATATGACACATCACTACTGTTTTAACAAAAAGTAGCTGCAAGGTATTTGATCATTCTGTGTTTTGCATGAATGGATTAGAATTATTGGCAAACACACCGAGACACACTCCTGTAGATGTTTAACTTTGGCCTTGTAAAACACATGTTGAATTTGTAGCCTCTAAGGCTGAGGTGAAATCTGTATGATGTAATTAATCTTGCAATTATTTGCTACAATGTCCTATCACATGCTCCTTCCCAGTGTGGAGCCTGGAAAAAGATACAGTCATGTTTTATTCCCTGATCAGTGAATCAGACCCTAGACCAGATATATGTACCAAGACTTCATTAACCACAACCCACGGATACTCATGTGGGTCCATGACAGACACTGAATGGGGTTCCAATGAAGAGACCTAGAACTTCTCAAAACATGCCACATTACCAGAAAAGTGGGTGACATGTATGCATATATATATATGTATATATATATACATATATATATATGTGTGTGACAATCCTACTTTGTTGCTGTTAAGATAAATAGCATAAGATACTATGAAAAGTTTCATCAGTTCCCTTATCTCACATATTAATTAGTAAATTCTAATATATCCATGTGGTGATATTTGAGATATTTAATACTATCTCAACATTTACATGTTCATAAATCTTTCAAGGAAGTTAAAAAGTAAATCAAAGAAGATACTAAACCATGGAAAGACCTTCATGTTTCTGGATGGACCGAACTAATATCACAAAATGGCTATACTACCAAAACTAGCCCTCAGATTTAATGTACTATCTGTCAAAATTCGAATATCATACTTTACAGATATGGGAGAAACAATTTAAGAATTCATAAGGGATCACGAAAGATCAGGAATAGCCAAAGCAATCTTAAAGAGAAAGGACACCGTTGGAAGCATCACAATACATGACCTCAAATTATTCTAAAGAGCTGTAATGATAAAGACATCTGATATTGCCATAAATACAGATAGACACAATGGAACAGAATAGAGGACAAGGACATAAACCAGCAAGGCTATGGCCACCTAATTCTGACAAAGAAACAAATAAAAGGCTTGTAATAGAAAGCAATACCTATTCTAGTTTGTTTTCTGTTGCTGTAATGAACCCGTATACAGAGGAATTTTGATCCAGCAAGATGGCTACTCTGGCAAGGGATCATATCCGAAGACCTTCTAGGTTTGTGTGATCTGGCTGGAATTGCACACTTTAAATCCCTCTGGCTATCTGTCTGTCTGTCTGTCTGTCTGTCTGTCTGTCTGTCTGTCTGTCTATCTATCTATCTATCCATATATATATATATGCATATATATATTCATAAATGTTGAACCATGATATGAGCATGCCTGCTTACTGTAGAATGGCTATCTAAAACTTACCATACTAAAGACATTATTTCATTAGTTTTTCATACAACCTTTGGGATGCACAGAATTACACAGATTTTAAATATTGAAAAATAGATTTAAAGAAAATAAGCTTTGAGTTTATCTAGCCACTACGAGGTGACAAGAAAATATTAGCTGTAGGGTGACAGGTTTTACACTTCTAGTGCCATATGGTTCCAATGCTATGAGGAGAGCTCTGTATGAAATCAACAGAGACAAATTATATTCCAAGTCAGTCTGTGTTCATCAACAAAAGGTACACTAAGGTGCAAAGGGAGTTCTTGTGAAATTTTTCCTTTCTGCAGAAGATAAAAGCAATCAAGGAATGATTTTCTTCCATATTTTTCCATTAAATTTTGATTCAAAATATTGGTAACATATTTGAGATTCATTCAACTTTTAAAAAAAATGTTGCTTGGTTTCAACACTGGTAGTGAAAAAAAAAAGACAGAAAGGTAGAAAGCAAATTCAGCCAAATCGTTAGACTCACATAGAGTTTTGTTTTTTCTTACAAAGTTAGCATCAAAGAGAGAGCAGTAGAAAAAAATTAAAAAACCAACTCTCCCATCATCTACATGGAACACTGCCATCACCAGTGGTGTGTGATTTATCACTTCCATTCTGAAGGTAAAGGAGGATGAGTCAAATACATCAGAAGCGAGGCAGGGGATTGCCTGGTGTCTATGCAGCTCATTACAGTGCCTTGCCTATGCTTTCCTCTGTCCTTTTCCCTCTGGGCCATCTCTTCAACTTACACTTTTCCTTTCAGACCCAAGTTACAATTTGAATAGCACACGTGCGTCTTAGGTGAAGATCGTTTGGATAAAGAACAGAAGACTAGGGTTTCAGGAGAGAAAATGAGTTTGTAAAAAGGAGGGAGGCAAGAAGGAAAGACCAAAGCAAAAAGGTTGATTAGGAATATGGTCTCCACGCAGGCTTGCTTTCTTTTGATGGCTGGGAGATGTTCAGAGATCAGTTGCTGAAATTCATTACTTCAGAGTGGTGGTGGGGCCAAGTTGTGCTGTATGCATGTGGGGCAGTCGTCATTGCTTGAGGCATGGATCCAATGACAGGCGGCTATAAGGCTCTACCTATAAGTTCTAACTCTTAAAGCACCAGCAGGTGAGGGGTTGCTGCTTCAGGACAGGGAACCTGTAGCAGACACTATGCACTTAGTTTGGAAACACTACAACCCATGGTGCAGCCATTAGATTGAATTTGTATTTATTCCTTTCCAAGTCTCCATTCCAACCATGCAGGGATTGCTAATCACTGTGTAAGATTACCTAGTGGCAGAGTCAGAATAGCTAGCTACTTTATATAAAGACAAAAGGTAGTTTTTACCTTATCCATAAGTTATTTGAATTGCACCCAATGTTGTCACTTTCCTATCGTTCAGTTAACAATATGAAAGTATTCTGTCTCAATAAGAGAGCCCTTGTGAACTGGCTTTGTACGACTCTTTATGTCCTAATTGGAAGGTAATTTGGCAGCATGAAGTGATATTGTAGGGTTGCGATATATGTACACACACACACACACACACACACACACACACACACACACACGTATATACATGATGTATGTGTGCATGAATGCATGTATACATGCATCATATTTCTCTGAAAACTTACTGATTAGCATATTTCCCTTTCTTTTTATTTTGTTCTCTTTATTTCTATTTTCCTCTCTCATCGTTGAAACAAGAATGAGGCATCTGTAGCATACTTTAGCATGAGTAATTTGCCCAAATCATTTATCTAATGAAACCATTCAATAAACATGAACTAAATCATCCCGCAATGTTAAATCTAAAAAACGTTTTTTAAATGAGCAACATGCTACACATTGATTATTATCTTGATACATTTAATCAAATTATTTTTTCTGGTACAGCCACTCAGCTCAGTGACACATAAAAAGCAGACATTTTGCACTTCTCCCGTGATTCATTTGCTTTTTACTGTTTACGTTGAGTGTGACATCAGAAATAACAGAGTTCAGTGCTAGACAACTGGCTGATGTTAAATGCAGTGTGTCTCTGTGGTCCTGTCTATATGAAGGGATATCAGTATTTTGTTTGAAGCAGCATGTCACTGCGGGTTTTATCCTATGATTATCTAAATTAGGGTCTATGCTTAGCTGAGACAATAGCAGCCCCAGCAACCCAAGTTTAGTAAAGCCAAGGGAGGGTAACTCTAAAAAATACCATGGTTGAAAGGAACCCCAAGTTCCTCCGTATTTATACTGTTGCATATCTTCATTTACCAGCCACACTGTGAGGAAACACGGAATGTCTCATGCAGAGTGGAGCACACAGTTATAATTTAGAAAGAGACTACGGCATGAAAAGAAAAACAAAAGAGAGAGGCCATGGAAGGTAAATACACCATCCACATATATATCTCTCTTACCATAAGATGTTTGAGACTTTTAAGTAATGAAATAAATGTCATTTCTAAAATGTAGCTTTAAGCTAATCAATTTGATGATTTAAAATAAGAGGTTTTCTTTCTCATAGACATTTTAAAGAAACCAGAGTTTATTTATAGACCTCAGAAGACAGTAATGTATTCTTGTGGCCACGGATACCATCGCTTAAAACCATGGCATTGCTCTGAGTCTTAGGCTACATTGACACCACTCCGGTTTCAGTAGATTTCTTGACTAAGGACTGAAAAATGATTTAAATATATAAGAAAGAGGCAACTATTTTAGCACAGTGTTTGGAACCTAAACAACTGGAGTCAGAGGAGTTTGTTATGAATGATAACAGAAAGGTAAATGTAACTTTTGTGATTTTATTTTTCAAAGATAATATAAAGAGTATCTTAAAATCTTACTAGACAACTGGTTTTGTTTATTTGTTATAAATAACATAATAATATTTTGAGAAAATAATATGCTATGAATAATTTAGTGTAGAAATATTTGATTTGAACATTTTATTTTAGGTACACTGATTTATGAAAATAAATTTCTCTATTCGGAACCATTAGGCCATGGATCATCTCATTAGTTTTTCATAATTTCTCATAGGCTTAGGCTTTAGCATAAGTGCTTTAAGGGTTTGCTTGAATTTTCAATATTTTACAGTGAAAAATTATAAAATATTATGCATGCATTTTTTAGTTATGGCATGTGTTCAAGACACTCAAATCATCGTATTGAGAGCACATATCACTGGCTCTGGCCTGAACTAAAGGTAAGATTATAGCTTTACCACTTAGAAATTTGGAAGAAAAATTTTAAATTTTGATTCAGGTTTTTGTGCTTTTTGTTTGTTGGTTGGTTTGCTTGTTTGTTTCCTTTTCTTTTAGTGGTTGGTAAGAGCAATGTTAGACAATGAATGATGCATGGCTCCTGTAAGAGCAGAAATGAAATTTGCTGGAATTTAGTTCAGGGCTCCTGATGTTCATTCCTTCTGGAAATGAGGCAGGATTATCTCTGTGGTCATCAGTCCAAAGATTTAAATTGCTGGTCCAGATTCTAAGTAACACCAGACTGTAGTTGATTTTTTTTTGACATTTCTTTTCTCGCTTTTGGCTATTTTTCCTGCGATTGTTTCCTGTAATTTACTGAAAGCTTTGGATAACATATACTAGAGGGAAATGAGAAAAGGGCTATAAAATATAATAAAAGCTCATATATATTTATATGCACACATATATACATATATGCATGTATCACAATATCTAAAAAATAATCAATTTTAAGAAGCAATACTAATTATATGCAGAAATATTGTCCAATTAGTAACTTCTATTCCCATATTGACTTAAATTTAAATTGAAGACTCCATTTCTAGTGTCATTTCAAATGATTCCTATTTTGGTAGATTTTAGGTATTGTACTATATAGCACAAAAAAGCATTTCCATTTCTTTCCTTGTGTCTTTGCCTTTCTCTCTGTCTCTGTCTGTCTCTGTTTCTGTCTGTCTGTCTATCTCTCTCTCTCTCACACACACACACACAGACACACACAGACACACACACACACACAGACACACACACACACAAATACACACACACACAAATACAAATATTGTCTTGGACAGAGGTTATCTACAATATGCAAAACTGTGTTTGAGGAACTTTAAACATGAGTGAAAAAATAATTCTTGCTTTGATATTATATAGGTCTAGAAATGACTGTTGGAAAAATGTTTATAAATATTGAAAATAGATCAGTGATGCTGACGGTGCTATTTGCAAACAATAATGAGAAAGAGGAACCATATCCAGATAAGAGAAGACACAAAACCATTTATTTTTACTGAAAACATAAATGTAGTTGGTAACTTCAGTAAATATCCCAGTCACAGAACACCCAGCTACAGTAGAAAGGACAAGGTGATGTATTTATGTATAAGAGGGCTGTACTTTTTAGATAGTTTGTATTAAATAAAACTCTACTATAGATATCCTTTAGTTAAGGTGGATAGAGTAAATTAAACTTTTAAGAACAATCTCAACCTTTGCAATATGACACCTTTTCCTCAGTAATGTATTTGGACCACGAAAAATACCTATTTGTTGACACAATAATGAAAAAATAATTAGTCATAGATAAGAGTATAATCAAATGCAAAATAAATAATTGGAACTTTAGGTGATGTGTAGTATAAAAGCAAAAATGAAGGTGTCGCCCCCCCATTATGATTTTTAACCTGTGGTCTGCCTTATTAATTTTGAACTCAAAGAGTATCTTAGATAGGTGTCTTACTAAAAACCACAAAAAATAAGGTGTTGATAATTCCATGGCATTTTTACTTATATCTGTGGAGAACGCCAGGCTCTGGCTGATTGCAATGTGGAGGTGTAGGTGCAGAGATAACTGCATCTATACCTGAATATCCAATAATGTTTGACGTTTGCAGGAGTTAATTGTGGTAAACTGGGTGATGAGCTTTATAATGTGAAGTTATGTTTTGTTTTTCTTACCAAATGCATGAAAATGCTACTTCTGGAAGAATTCAATGGATATCTTTGGGTGTTCATGAATGTAAAAGCTGCCTAGATGCAGCAGCTAGGATGAGTCACAGTGAAACATTTATTCAATGGGCTGATTTCCATCAATGGCCTCACTGGGAAAGGCTTTTTATTAACTATTTTCATACTTCTCGCTGTAATACTTTCCTGCACTCTATGAGCTTCTGCCAAATAATTCCACATAAGAAGATGGTTTAAAATATGAAAACATGTTTTGTAGCTAATTCATGTGGACTAAGGGAAGGAAATGTGGGAGTGAAATTATGACATTTTAATAAGTCATTATTACATTATGATTCATAAATGTAAATCAATTTAATTTTAAAGCTTTTGTTGATCCATATAGAATTATCTAAAATATGTTCTGATTTCCTCAGTTTAAATGTAGATTAAATATTTGTGTTCTAAGTATATTTATTAGCCCTATGTGTATATTTCATAGTAACCTTGGTATTTTTATGTATGTGAACGTGTTCTGAGCACATGAGGAGGAATATGTAGGTAAACATGTGTGAGTGTATTTGTGTGCATGTGTGTGTGCTCATTGGCAATGGATTTGAGTCTGTGTCATACTATCTGTTTGTTTTTTTTTTTTTTTAAACAAGGTCTTTCGCTTAACACAGATCCTGCTGGTTTGGCAAGATTCTCAGGTGAGTGAACCTCTAGAATATCCCTTCTCTGCTTCCTCAGTGCTACAATAAAGGTGTTTAGTGTCATACCTGATGACAAGGGGATCCAAACTCAAGTCCACATGCTTGGGCGGCAAGTACTTACTAATAATGAAATTCCCCTGGATCATAATGTTCTTGTTTAAAACATATTTGAATCATTTCATAGAACTAAATAAACATCCTTATCATTTTAGACATTATCTTAATTAGTATTCAATTACAATAAAAGACTTTTATGATCCTAAAATGATTGTGTTCTAAGTTGTAGCTTTTATAAAAATATATTTTCCTGGCCGTGCCTAGAACTGAACTGAACTGATCCAAGAGTCCCTGCACACAAATCCCATGGGGGAGAGAGCTGACAATCATGACACCGCGGGACAGACCACCACTTCTGCCCACTTCTGCCCTCATTTCCACCCAAAAAGAAACTGCATAGTGTCCCTGGATACAGGAATATAGGAGCAGTCAACAGCAGAAACATGCTGGTCCAGCCTGTGCCCGGAACTGAACTGAACTGGTCACACAGCTTCCTGTATTCAAATCCCATGTGGGAGAGAGCAGGACACTCAGAAGAACAGAAACTCATGAGAACTCAGAGCAACCTATTCTGTGCCCACATTGCTGACGCAAGAGGAAATCACCTAGTGCCATCTGTGCTCCCAGGCATAGGAACCTAGGAGCAGTCAAGGGGCAGGACCTTTCCAATTCCTGTCTGCACCAAGAGCTGAAAGACAGTCACCAGGAGAGCCTATACACCTGAGAACAGAGCTCTCTGTTCCCAGATCTGGCTAAAAGAAAAGTGGTCTACAGGAGTGCTGACATAAGGGCTTTAGGATGGTCAAGCCACTGTCAGAGACAGCAAGACAAGCTAACACCAGAGACAAACTGATGGCAAAAGGCAACCACAGGAACCTAAGCAACAGAAACCAAGACTTGGCATCATCAGAGCCCAGTTCTCCCAACAAAGGAAATACTGGATATCCAAACACACTGGAAAAGCAAGATTTAGACATAAAATCACATTTTATGATAATGGAGGACTTTAAGAAGGACATAAATAATCCCCTTAAAGAAATACTGGACAGCACAAGTAAACAAGTAGAAGCCCTGGAAGAGGAAATAAAAAATTCCCTTAAAAAATTAAAGGAAAACACAACCAAACAGATGAAGGAATTGAACAAAACCATCCAGGATTTAAAAAAGAAAATTGAAACAATAAAGAAAGCAAAAAGTGAGACAACACTGGAGATAGAAAAGCTAGGGAAGAGATGAGGAGTCATAGATGCAAGCATTACCAACAGAATACAAGAGACAGAAGAGAGAATCTTAGGGGCAGAAGATACCATAGAAAACATTGACACGATAAAAGATTATGTAAAATGCAAAAAGGTCCTAGCCCAAAACATCCAGGACACAGTGAGAAGAACAAACCTAAGGATAATAGGTATAGAAGAGAGTGAAGACTCCCAACTTAAAGGGCCAGTAAATATCTTCAACACGATTATAGAAAACTTCCCTAACCTAAAGAAAGAGATGCCCATATACATACAAGAAGCCTACAGATCTCCAAATGGATTGGACCAGAAAAGAAATTCATCTTATCACATAATATTCAAAACACCAAATGAACAAAAACAAAGAAAGAATATTAAAAGCAGTAAGGGAAAAAGGTCAAGTAACATATAAAGACGGACTTATAACAATTACACCAGACATCACACCAGAGACTACGAAAGTCAGAAGATCCTGGGCAGATGTCATAGAAACCCTAAGAGAACACAAATGCCAGCCCAGGCTACTATATCCAGCAAAACTCTCAATTAACATAGATGGAGAAATGAGGGTATTCCATGACAAAACCAAATTTATACAATATATTTCTACAAACCCAGCCCTAAAAAGGAAAATAGATGAAAAACTCCACCACAATCAGGGAAACTCCACCCTAGAAAAAGCAAGAAAGTAATTTCCTTGCAACAAAAAGGAAAGAAGAGAGACACACAAACATAATTCCACCCCTAACAACAAAATGAACAGGAAACAACAATCACTATTCCTTAAAATCTCTCAACATCAATGGACTAAATTCCTTAATAAAAGACATAGACTAACAGACTGGAAATGTAAAGAAGATCCAGCATTTTGCTGCCTACAGGAAACACACCTCAGTGACAAAGATAGACACAACCTCAGAGTATAAAGCTGTAAAACAACTTTCCAAGCAAATGGTCTGAAGAAACAAGCTGGAGTAGCCATTCTAATATTGAATAAAATCTATTTTCAGCCAAAAGTTATCAAAAAAGATAAGAAAGAACACTTCATATTCATCAAATGAAAAATCCACCAAGACAAGCTCTCAATCCTAAATACCTATGCTCCAAATGAAAGGACACCTACATTCATAAAAGAAATCTTACTAAAGCTAAAAAAAATCACACATTGAACCTCACACAATAATAGTAGGAGATTTCACCACCCCATTCTCATCAACGGACAGATCATGGAAACAGAAATTAAACAGAGACATAGAGAAACTAACAGAACTTATGAACCAAATGGACTTAACAGATATTTATAGAATATTTCATCCTAATGCTAAAGGATATACCTTTTTCTCAGCACCTCAGTGTACCTTCTCCAAAATTGACCATATAATTGGTCAAAAAACAGGCTTCAACAGATACAGGAAGATTAACATAATCCCATGCATCCTATCAGATCACCATAAAGTAAGGCTGGTCTTCAAAAACAATAATAATGACAGAAAGCCCACATGTACATGGAAGTTGAATAATGCTCTATTCAATGATAGGTTGGTTGAGAAATAAATAAATTAATTAATTAAAGACTTCTTAGAACTTAATGAAAATGAAGGTACAACACACCCAAACTTATGGGACACAATGAAAGCAGTGCTAAGAGGAAAACTCATAGTTCTGAGTGCCTACAAAAAGAAATAGGAGAGAGCATACATCAGCAACTTTGACAGCACACTGAAAGGCTCTAGAACAAAAAGAAGCAAATACACCCAGGAGAGGTAGAAGGCAGGAAATAATCAAATTCAGGGCTGAAATCAACCAAGTAGAAACAAAAAGGACTATACAAAAAATTAACAGAACCAGGAGCTGGTTCTTTCAGAAATCAACAAGATAGATAAACCCTTAGCCAGACTAACAAGATAGCACAGAGAGTGTATCCAAATTAACAAAATCAGAAATGAAAAGGAAGACATAACAACAGCATCTGAGGAAACTTAAAAATTCATCATATCCTATGACAAATGTCTATATTAAACAAAACTGGAAAATTTGGGGAAATGGACAATTTTCTAGACAAATACCAGGTACCAAAGTTAAATCAGGATCAGATAAATCATCTAAGCAATCCCATAGCTCCTAAAGAAATTGAAACAGTTATTAAAAGTCTCCCAACCAAAAAGAGCCCAGGACCAGATGGGTTTAGTGCAGAATTCTATCAGACCTTCATAGAAGACCTCATACCAATTCTGCCCCAAATGTTCCACAAAATAGAAAGAGATGGAACAATACCAAATTCCTCCTATGAAGTCACAATTATGCTTATACCTAAAGCACACAAAGACCCAACAAAGAAAGAGCACTTCAGACCAATTTGCCTTATGAATATCAACACAAAAATAACCAACAAAATTCTTGCAAACTGAATGCAATAACCCATCAAAATGATCAACCATCGTGATCAAGTAGACTTCATCCCAAGGATGCAGGGATGGTTCAGTATATGGAAATCCATCAATTTAATCCACTATATAAACAAACTCAAAGAAAAAACCCCACATGATCACTTCATTAGATGTTGAGAAAGCATTTGACAAAATTCAACACCCCTTCATGATAAAAGTCCTGGGATGATCAGCAATTCAAGGCCCATACGTAAACATAGTAAAAGCCTTATACAGCAAACCAGTAGCTAACCTTATATTAAATGGAGAGTTTGAAGCAATTCCACTAAAATCGGGGACTAGACAAGGCTGCTTACTCTCTCCCTTCTTATTCAATATAATACTAAAAGTCCTAGCCAGAGCAATGAGACAATGAAAGGAGGTCAAAGATATACAAATTGGAAAGGAATAGGTCAAAATACCATTATTTGTAGATGATATGATAATGTTCTTAAGTGACCCCAAAAGTAGTTAGAGAACTACTAAGCCTGATAAACAACTACAACAAAGTGTCTGGATACACAATTAACTCAAAGAAATCAGTAGCCTTCCTCTACTCAAAGGAAAACAGGCTGAGAAAGAAATTAGGTAAATGACACCCTTCACCGTAGTCCCAAATAATATAAAATACCTCGGTGTGAATTTAACCAAGCAAGTGAAAGTTCTGTATAAGAACTCCAAGTTTCTAAAGAAAGAAATCGAAGAAGGTATCAGAAGATGGAAAGCCCTTCCATGTTCATAGATTGGCAGGACAAATATAGTAAAAATGGCCATTTGGCCAAAAACAAATTACAGATTCAATGCAATTCCCACCAAAATTCCAACTCAATTCTTCATAGAGTTAGAGAGAGATAACAAAGCTTAAGTCCAAGTGGATCAAGGACCTCCACATCAAACCAAATACACTCAAACTAGTAGACGAAAACGTGGGGAAGAGTCTTGAGTACATGGGTACTAGGGAGAATTTCCTGAACAAAATACCAACGGCTTATGCTCTAAGATCAAGAATTAACAAATGGGACCTTATAAAACTGCCAGCTTTTGTAAGGCAAAGGCCACTGTCATTAGCACCAAACAGCAACCAACAGATTGGAAAAAGTTTTGTACTAATCCTACATATGATAGAGAGCTAAAATCCAAAATATACAAAGAACTCAAGAAGTTAGACTCCAGAGAGCCAAATAACCCTACTAACAATGGGGTACAGAGATAAACAAAGAATTCTCAGCTGAGGACTATCCAATGGACAAGAAGTTCTTAAAGTAATGTTCAACATTCTTAGTAATCAGGGAAATGCAAATCAAAACAAGCCTGAGATTCCACCTCACTCCAGTCAGAATGTTTAAGATCAAACACTCAGGTGACAACAGATGCTGGCAAGGATGTGGAGAAAGAGGAACACTCCTCCACTGTTGGTGGGATTGCAAGCTGGTGCAACCACTGTCGAAATCAGTCTGGAGGTTCCTCAGAAAATTGGACATTACACTACCCGAGGACCCAGCTATATCTATCTTGGGCATATACCCAAAAGATGCTCCAACATACAACAAAGACACATGCTCCACTATGTTCATAGCAGACTTATTTATAATAGCAAGAAGCTGGAAAGAACCTAGATGCCCTTCAACAGAGGAATGAATACAGAAAATATGGTACATCTGCACAACGGAATACTACTCAGCTATCAAAAACAATGACTTCATGAAATTCATAGGCAAATTGATTGAACTAGATAATATCATCTGGAGTGAGGTGACCCAATCACAGAAAAGCACACTTGGTATGCACTCACTGATAAGTAGATATTAACCCAAAAGCCCAAGATACAATCCACAGACCACATGAAGCTCAAGAAGAAGGATAACCAAAATGCAGATGCTTCATTCCTTAAAATAGGGAACAAAAATATTCATAGGAGGGGATATGGAGGCACAGTTTGGAGCAGACACTGAAGGAACGGCCATTCAGAGTTTGCCCCACATGTGACCCATATATAAATTCAGCCACCAAAACTAAATAAGATCGATGAAGCTAAGAAATGCATGTTGACAGGAACCGGATATAGATGTCTCCTGAGAGACACAGCCAGAGTATGTCAGATACAGAGGTGAATGCTAGCAGCAAACCACTGAACTGAGAACAGGACTCCCGCTGGAGCATTTAGAGAAAGGTTTGAAAGATCTGAAGGGGCTTGCATCCCCATGAGAACAACAATGTCAATCAACCAGAGTTCCCAGAGACTAAACCACTACCCAAAGACTATACATGAAATGAGCCATGGCTCCAACTGCATATGTAGCAGAGGATGGCCTTGTTGGACACCAATGGAAGGAGAAGTCCTTGGTCCTGCCAAGGTTGTACAGCCAGTGTGGGAGAATGTTGGGGGTAGCAGGAAGGGGGTGTGGATGGAAATGGGAACACTCTTATAGAAGAAGGGGAGGCAGATAGGCTAGGGGGCTTATGTCTGGGAAGCCAGGAAAGGGAATAACATTTGAAATGTAAATAAAAGAAAATATTCAACAAAAAATGGAAAAAAGAAAACAATTTGATGGTAGAACAAATAATAAAAATAAAGATAAAATATGTTTCATTGAATTAGAGAGCTAAAAAGGACCTTAAAATTATCTGGATTATTGGTTTGAATTTCACTTATGAATGAGCATGAGCTTGATAGATTTATTTTTAAAGAAAAATATTTTAGGACTTACCTAAAATTTTTAGAATCCCAAGAAATAGTGTTTGTTGCTGCTAGACATCAAATTTGGAAACTAAGAGAGAGAGAAAAAAATTCCTTCAGAGAAATACGTTCATCTCTTGTTCTTGCTTGAGTGACAACATGATTTCCCAAAATAACACGTTAGTTCAGGGACAAGAATTCTAGTCTCTAAGCTTTTAATCCTGTGCAATTTACATACACAAAAGTAGATTTCCTGTATTACCTAAAAGTAGATTATCTAAACTGAGTTGACAAAAGCATGAAAATATATGTGAGTTGGGATGATTTCCACGGTACATGTAACAGTAGACATCACATTAGTTGCTGTTAGCTGCTATTTGGACAGATTCCAAGTTAATAGGTTCTCTGCTTGGACTATGCTGTCATAGACTGAAGCCATGCTTGCTAAATTCATGACTTGTGCCCAAATCAAACAGATCACTCTCAAGAACGAAATGCATATCAGACTAGTCCTTTACTTTCCCACATTTCTCTAAGCAGACAGCATACTTCTCTTTATCTTTCAGCTTTGTGGTTTTATAAGCCAGATTTTGGGATGGCATTGAAGTGCAGCATTGCGTCCTAAAAATATATTCACTTGTTTCATGATAAAACATTTCTAAGACATGAGCAGTTGCTTTTTATACTGTGGTGAAGAAGCAATGATACTAAGTTCTAGTAGGATCAATATGTTTAGCTACAGCAGACATTATATGAAGCATAAATCATAACAAAGGGTCTATAAAATACCTTTTATTCTTCTGTTTGCCAAAGAACCATGCATTAATGTAAGAGCTAAAATTTGAGCCAATCTGTATTAATTTCTGCCTGTTGATAACCCTCACCTTGGCCCTAGATCTCCCTGATGCTGATAAGTACTGTGTAACATTTAAGTGGCTTGGAATTTTGCTCTGAGTACTTTTGATAGAGTGCACTGAAGGTCCTTAAAGGATAGTTTGTTTACAATAGTAATTATTTACTCTCCCACTGAACTGAAATTGCAGCCCTCACTGTGAAAAGCCCATGCTGTGCTGTTCTATTGTTTACTGGTCCTAAACAATACCATTAAACTTTAATAAATCAAGGGTTGTTTTCATTTTTGCATGGTATGATGCCTTTTAAAATGTAGACTTCGATATACTTTTCTGTTCTGAAATGATTAAAAAAAGTATCTGTGACAATTTAGTCTTCACAGTGTGCTTTGAAGCTTTGCTATAAGGAACAATAATTATTCTACATAACAGAAAAGAGTGAGGCTGAGCCAGCCTGATTTAACAGCAGAGTCTGGTTTGTGGTGATCACTGCAAATGAGTAGAAAAAGACCATTGCCAAACTGGTTTTATTTCTGAAGGCCTGCATCACTTTGTAAAAAGTAATAGTTTTCTATAGTTCCTTATCTCCTGACTGTGATAAAAGACCAGACTAAATAAACTTAAGGATTGGTTTATTTCAGCTCATTGTTTACAGCCTAGCTTGTCACGTTGGGAAGGTCATGGCAATTGGACACTGAGGCAACTGGTCAGTCACATGGTATCTGCAGGTGTACACCATGCAGGAATTACATCATAGAGATGAATGCTGGTGCTCGATGCCCCCCTCCCCACTCCCTTCTCTTCCCTCTCACCTTTATGTAGTCTAGAGTTCATGTTCGTGTAATATTTCCCAATCCAGTCAGCCTAATCTAGATAAACACTCAAAGACATACTCAAATATTTGTGTTCGAGGTGTTTCTAGAACCTGTCAACTTGGAAAATATTAATCATCAAAGACACATCAATATTGATCCGACCCTCTGAAAAGATTACTTTTTTATTGTTATATTGTACATAATACTCAGCTACATAAGAATGTGTGAATGTTCATTGGATACAGAACTGAATTAAAGACATCTTCATACAAGTATACAACATACATTAAGCATAATTTTAATCTCTTCTTTTTACCCTCCTCTTCTCATAAGTCCTTTTTGCTGCCATAAACATTTTCCTGCTATCTGTACACACAATTTTTACATCCTTATTAAATCAAAGAATTGTACATGAGAGAAGCAATATGGTATTTGTTTTTCAGAGACTGACTAATGTGGTGATCTTCAGATATATCTAATGACACAGTTTTGTTCTTTATGGATGAAAAAAAATTCCATTCTATGTGTCTTGTAGATTCTATGCAGATGAGTGTATTTCATGTTTTAGTGTTATCAATCATTACTACTATCCTTTTAATTTAAAATTATATTTCTCAGTATGGAGATAATTTTAAGAACATACAGTCTGAGTGAGAAATAGAGTGCTGGTGGTTCAGAAGCTACCTGTCGAGCATTTCGATTATTCCTCATGAAGTCTTGAATAACACAGTGAATTGAATTTCCTTTGATCTCTAATCAAAAGAAATGAAGTCAAAAAGTTTGTTCTTTATATTCTGTTGCTTGGGTTTTGTTTGCTTCTTTGCTTTTACTTTTCCATATATCTTTCTGTTTCAAATTAACATAGTTTACCTTTTCTGGGATTTATATAGGATTTCATCACATGTAATCAGTCATCTAGAATTTGCTTTTTAACTTTTATTATACTGCGTGGTGGCTTAGTGAAAATGTCTTCCGTAGGTTCTGATGTTTGATGCTTTCCAATTGGTGACACCGTTTGGGTCGGTTTGGGAGCTGTGAGCTTTCAAAGCTTCATGTCATTACCTATGAACTTTCTCTACATCCTGCTTGTAGTTCAAGATGTGAGCCCTCAGCATCCCACTCTAGTATGCTATTGCTGTCATGTTTCCTGTTCATGACAGAATCCAATGCCACTGAAATAGTAAGCCCACCTAAACAATTCCTTCTATAAGTTTCCTTGACCATGGTATTTTATTGCAGTACTATAAAAGGAACATAACTTAGGATTCTGAAATTCATTCTCACTATTGTATAGGAGGCACATTTGTTCTTATTTTGTAGTGTCAATACAATATGAATGTTTCACAACTGTTAATTCTGCTAATGGATATTGGGGCATCTTCACAAGTAGTCCATCTTATTGTAACCAGTATGTAGAAATGAGCACACGTTAGAATTCTCTGGGGGTGAATAAACACTGAATTGTAGAACTGAAGGCTCGATGTTGTTAAAGGATTCCAATTCGTTTTCTAAAATTCCTGAATGTAAGTATCATTCTTATACCTTTGTCAGAATTTTTGCTAATGTCAGAAGTCATCTAGGAAAGGCTAAAGGCATGCAAGTGACTTTTCTGGAAATGACCCACTATTTTGCATGAGCTCTGAATAAAAGGTCCCAAGAGACTTCCTCCCAGGATTGCTTCTTGCTGCTGATATACCTTTTCCTGTCACTATTACATAGCCTAATGCTTCTTGGGTATTATCCCACACTATTGGGCAGATTTTCTGCAGATTAACTTGGAGATATACCCTCATATAGTAATGCTATGTAGACAAATTGATGATTTCATAATTCCTAATAATGATTTCATAAAATGCTAAATTTTACAAGTAAATTTGAGCCTTCTAAAAACTGCAAATAAGGCTCTGTAAACCTTCATATGTAGTTGGCTAATTGCACTAGGATAAGAAAGCAGACTTGGAACAAATTTATGATCAAGGGAAACATTCCTTCTAGATTAGCTATAAGACCATTACCTGGTAACAAAAAGTCATAAACTGGGAATGGACAATTCATTGTAGCTGCAAGGACAGAAAATAAAATATTAGCTGGTTTATCTCTACAAAACTTCAATACTAAGGAGACAGAAGGCAGATGATTTGTCTCTTGAAAAAGCCATGCCAATTTATGACATAAAATTACTGTTCTAAACCTGTCATGAACTTATCGAGCTAGATAATGACTGTTTATCATTCTAGTTATCAGGTACTAGTCTTGATAGAAAGACAGGCAAACATTTCTGTTACAACGCTTGGTCCTTTTGCGACAAGAACTATTGTCTTGAACTTGTTATGGGCTTATGGAATGTAAACATGCTTAGCAAACCATGTAATTATTATCCTAAGAAAGTACAAGAATTAAGAATGGCAATAAAGTGGTGGGCAGTTTTCTTCAGCTTCATCTAGTATGTTTGTCTCTTTCTACCTTTTTTTCTTTCTATTTTCTTCTTTCTTTTCTTCCTTCTTTCACTCTTTCTTTTCTTTTCTTTTCTTTTCTATCTTTTCTCTTAGGCCCAGCCAGAGTCTTGAGTGAAAAAAAAAGAAAACGGAACCAATGTAGTAATTTTGTCTTAATCCCCTGCTCTTGATAGCAGGAGCTAATTACCACAAATGGTTTTGGGCTGTAGAACAGCAAAGAGTTATAGTCAGAAGAATCCTCAAAGATAAAGCAGGTTTGGCCACATTCTCTGATGCCATACCCCTTTACTGCCTTTCTCAGGGAACCCTGAGATACTGTGATGAACTATACACTACATATTACTTGCATTTGATACTGCTGGACTTTCATGTTTGGTGATTGTCTTGGTTACTCTTCTATTGCTGATAACACACTGTAATCAAGACAACTTACAGAGGAAAGAGTTTATTTGAGATTTGTAATTTTATGAGGTTAGAATCAATCATCATTGTAAAGGTCAGCATGACAGTAGGCAGAAAGTCATGGTGCTGGCATAATAGCTGAAAGCTCACATTTTGAAACTCAACCATGAGGTGGAGACCTAACTAGGAATGGCTAATGGAAACAGCTCTGGCATGGTATAGGCTTTTGAAACCTCAAAGAGTGTCCCTTCTTCTAAAAGGCCACACATTTGATTCCTTCTCTAATAGTTTATCAACTAGGAAACCAGCATTCACATCTATGAGTCTATGGAGGCCATTCAAATCCCCAAGTGATATACTTTATGTATTGCCTTGTTGTGTGATTTTTGCCTTCTTTTTTATTGTTATTGGGCTGTGTACATTTTTTAAAGATCTACAAGACTACTTAAAATGTTCCAGATCTGCCTTCTGGTTTGAAACACGCATTATATTTTCTCTCTGTTTATCATCTGGTGTCTCGAATTTCTATTAATCATATTTTTTACTGTGTTACTTTTTCCCTCTTCTTTGAGATAACGTTTTCCTATCTAACAACATAAAAATAAATTTCTATGTTATCTTTACAAAGGTTTTATAGCTTTTTTTCCACCTGCTGGTTATACAAGTAGGTTGTGCATGTGATGTGAGAAAAAATTTCATTTTATGATCTCATAAAAATAAACATAACCCCAATATTTTATTAGAAGCTCTATCCTTTTGCCAGTCACAAGGAGACCAATTCTGTCATAGATCAGGTTTCCAAATGTACGTGTGGCTATTGAGAGGAAAGAGTTAGGGGTTGTCTATGCTTCCTTAATTATTATTAATTAATTTATTTATTCACTTACATCCCAATATAAGCCTCTTCCTCACAGTACCCCTTGACCCTTTCATCTGAAGGGTGAAACCCCTGGACCGTGCCCCTACTTCCTCTGCCCATACTTCTGATGTACCCCTGAACATCTGATGTACCCTGAACATCTGATGTACCCCTGAACATCTGATATACCCCTGAAGTCACTGCATGACTAGGTGCATCCTCTCCTACTGAGGATGGACAAGGTCAAAGATAGAGCAGAGAGGAGGAAATGGCAAACCAATGACTGGCCAAAATAGATAGTGACCCACCCCATGGGCAAAAAACAAACCCTGATACCTTGTTGTTCTTGCAGACAGGAGCCTAGCATAACTGTCCTCTGAGAGGCTCCACCCAGCAGTGAATTGAAACAGACCCACAGCTAAACAAATGTGAGCTCAGGAGTCTTTTGGAGAAGTTGGGGGAAGGAATGAGGGACCCAAAGAGGACAGGGATTCCACAGGAAAATACAGAGTCAACTCACCTGAACACTTGGGTACTCCCAGAAACAGAACCATTAATCAAAGAATGAGCATGGACTGGATTGAGGCCCCCAGCAAATATGTAGCAGAAGTGCAGCTTGTTTTTTGTTTTTGTTTTTTCATCTTTATTAACTTGGGTATTTCTTATTTACATTTCAATTGTTATTCCCTTTCCCGGTTTCCGGGCCAACACCCCTTAACCCCTTCCCCCCTTCTCTATGGATGTTCCCCCTCCCTATCCTCCCTCCATTACCACCCTCCCCACGACAGTCACGCAGCTTGGTTTTTATGTGGGTCCCCCAACAACTGAACCAGAAGCTCTCCCTGAATCTGTTGCCTATCTGTGGATCCCATTCCCCTAGATAGTCCACCTTATCTGTTTTTGCTTTTCAATTCAATTATGCCTATATCAATATTAGGTTGCCTTGCTTAATGACTATTACTTTTTAATACCTCCTAGTTGTTTGTCGTAACTAATCAGACCCATTTTTTAAAATCTTAAGTTTCCTGCCTCTGTTGACATAATCTCTCACTCTGAATTCTAGGATATCCTGTTACTCTATAGTCTAGGCTTGACCCCTAATTCATGTGAGTCTTTCTGGATATATATGCAGAAAACCTAATTCAGACCCCTATAGTCTCCCTTATCTCCGTGAGCTCCCACGAGTCCTTGTCACTTGATTCTACAGTGTCCCTGACCACTCTGATTCTTCCAATCCTTCTCTGCCCTGTTCTGCAAGACTCCCCGAGAGCTCTGCCCAGTGTTTGGCTGTGAGACTCTGCATCTGCTCCCATCAGTTGCTGGATGAAGTCTCTTTAATATCAATTACGTTTGGTTCTGGTACCTGAAAAGTCTGCAGGCAGGACAAACTGTAAGTTCAAATTTCTATCTAGGTTCGTGTCCAATCCCCTCCACTTGAGGCTTTGTCTGGTTACCAAAGATGTTCAGCTCAGGATCCATGCTCCCCATTACTAGGAGTCTTGGCTAGTTTTACTATTGTAAAACTATTGTAGGTTAACTTGAGAAACGTTATTAATCACCACCATTATTGTTAATTACTAAACTTTTGGATTCATTATTCATAATACATTTTATGCTTATTTTATTTTGAAAGAGTCTTTCACAAAATTATATACATGAAGATTGTATAATCTTTTATATTTTGTTATAGTACAGTTTTGATATTATGAAATGTTCCATTTTTAAAAACTTTTACTTATCTAATTATTTGAGATTATAATATAATTGCATCATTTCCCATTTCACTTTCCTCCCTCCAAATCCTCCTGTGTGTTTCATTTTATTTCTTTCAAATTCCTTTTGTTCTTCATAATTTTATTGACTCTTTGTAAATTTCATATCATGCACTCCAATATCATTCATTTCCTAGTTCTTCCCTGTCTTTCCTCCACCCTTGTAACCTGCCCTGCAAAATAAAATAAAAAAACAAACAAACAACTACAGACATCTCGCCATGGAAATTACAGTATACATCTTTGTCCAGTTTCATTTGCAAATGTTCACTGTAATAAGCTATTGGCCTAGTTCGAGACTTTGGGCTTCTGCTACACCATGAATAGTGGACCTTACAAGAGATTCCTCTTGGATATCCTGTTGTTGCTCTGAGTCATGGAGATCCTACAGCTTTAGTTATGAAAGCCCAGATCCTCACGTGCTCCAGCAGTTTATAGACGGTGCAGATGTTGTGGTGGACCAACTCAAAGCCCTGGATCTGGGCTTTACTTAGCTGGCCTGTCAGCTCTCCAATAATGCCTGGGTGATGGGCAGGGACAACTGTGTAGCATGAGGCAGCCAGTGGAGACAAGTAAAGCAAGCTAAGAGAAGTCATTGCACATCAACATGGCCTCAGGTAGCAGTTGACATCACAGATGGCAGCATGGTATTTGGTGGTAACATGGGCCATGGATATCAACCCCTACTGTTGCTGGGGCATGGCTGTTGGCAGCAGCACTAACCAGGAGATCACCATGGCTTTAGGCTGTAAGACAGGCCGCATACATCAGGCTGTTCCTCACCACCATCTCATCTCCAGCCCCACCTCTCTACGGAGCACACTAACTGCTCCACTTCTCTTTCTCTCCCACATCTCCACAACATAGTTCTTATCATAGTGGAGGGCAGGACCCGTTGCCTCTGGCTGTCTTTCAGCCAGCCTGCATGGGTGTGTTGAAATTCCCATTTTTATATTAATAGACTTTTATTTAGTAGAAGAGTTTTATCTCTACAGGAAAGTTAAGCAGTTTCTACATAATATCTGTATTTTCTTCCACTTTACCGTTTCTTTGGTGAATATGTTGCATTAGTATGTTACATTTCTTCCTATTAATGAAGCAAAATTTATTTGACAATATTGAAAAAACTCATGGGATATTTATATGTTATTAACCTTTCTTAATCATCCATTCATTCCTCTTTCTCTGTTTTGTTCTGGTTTTTTTTTGTTTTGTTTTGTTTTGTTTTTTGCTTTGTTTTGTTTCTCAATTTGAAGGCTGTAGTTAAGGATTCGTGTGAAATATGCCCATTCTGTCTCTTTAATTTCCTCTGGCTGTGAGCATGTCTCAGGCTTTCCTGTATTTATGGCCCTTGGTTGTTTGAACACTTTTTACTTTTTCCCCCACCCCCACTTTTTACTTTTTAAAACCATTTGGTACTGATGATATTGGAGCACACCCTGAAGCCAGAAGGATGGACATGACTCATGACCACTTGACAGTCAGCCAATCAGCTCTCCCCCCTTAGAGGTAGGAAGTCCAAAGTCCAAGTAGCTGCGCCACTCTTTCTGCTTACCGTGCTCATATTTTGTTGATTCCTGACATCTGTAAGATGAGAATTTGACTCAATTCCAATCATGAACTTGATCCACATACTAGAAAATAATCCTTTCCTCAAATTTATAGTTCTGATCATACTTCTGCTTTACACGACATTGTCGGTGGGTTTTGTAAAGTTCTGACTCAGGTGATGAACGCACTCCTTGAAATGTTTTTCATGTTTATATATACAATTTTAGTATCTGTCATTATTACTTTTTTATATTTTCCAAAACAAGCAAATAGCATTACATTTCACAATCACAATAGTAATGTCATCCTGGCTACTCAGGAGGCTGACATGGGAAGACAGCAAGTTCAAGCCCAGTTGTGGCTTGATGAAGAGGCTCCCCAGAAGAGTGAAGAGTAGGCTTGGCTATAGTTTACCTGTGAAGCACTGCACTTGCATGCATGAAGGCCCTATGTTCAGCTCTCTGCATTGAAAACAAAAATTCACAATCAGTATGACTTAACAGCAAAATGAGAGTTAGCTTATTTTCTTTACTTATACAATAAACATGCAGCATAAAGTAGGCTGAGAGAGGCAGCTTTCTATGACTTGTTTGTATTCATGTGCTCACAATGTTTAACTCATTATACAAGTAACAAAAGTTACAAACTCAAGTTTGTGTGTGTGTGTGTGTGTGTGTTTGTGTGTGTGTATGTGTTCACCTGTTGCCTTCATATGAAATAATCCCCTTTGGTTTCTCTGTTGGCCTGTGAAACTGCGATCACGAATTACTTATTTCTTAGCTACAATGAGCTGATAGGTTCCCATTAATTTGGAAGGTAGTCCAAGGCATCTCCAGTACAGAGCAAAGAGAAGGGAGAAGAATTGGCAAGAAGAAAATGGGAATATTTCCCTCCTCATTTGTATCATATATTTTTAACACAGGCATACCTTGACATTTAGTGTGATATCATCAAATTGCAGAAACTTTCCTGGGATAATGTCTGAAGGTGATTGTTATGTAGCTTAAACATTTTCTGTCTCTGTATTCTTGGGCATATGACTTAATATGTTCATGTTCATGTGCATAATAGGCATGTTTAGTTTGATGTATAATAACAAGTATCTAAGATAACGATGACAGAATACTTAGTGTTACTGGAGAAATCTTGGGCTTGCTCTTTCTACATGTCAGTGTTTAAGCTCACTCAATAAATAAAATAAAAACGCAATTTTGCCATTCAAACAACCTGATTTTAAAATACTCAATTGTATATGGACATTCAATTGGAGATGAATGAATTGTTTTCTATAATTTTAATACATTTTATACATTTTAATATATAGAATACTTTTACATTTAAAAATACTTACAATAAGATTGCCTGAAACCACAGCACACTTATGAGGTATATTAGACAGGTGTGTAATTATATTTTATAAATTATAAAGATATAAGCTATCAGATCTCATTTTCCCAGGTGGGTTCCCTAATTGAAGAATCCTCATCACCCAAGAGTTCCTTAGAACAGTGAAAATTTGGGCCACATGCCCCACTCACAGAATTGGAAACTGAAGATGGAGCCAAGCAATGGGTTTGTTAACTGACCTTTTTGGACATCCACACTCTGCTGCTTGTGAGAATCATTTGCATTAGAAGCATAAATGAGTAAAAACCCACAACAAAGATACAGTTTAGGAGAAAATGGAGAATGACCAGGTCGCTTTTGCTTGACCAAGTCAGAACTAGTCACTACTTTGAGTTTATTTGTTCTTACTTTTTTCCCTTCTGGAAGCAATGCAAAAACAAAGTTAGTTGGAAAAAGTAAAAAAGTGGTGTTCAGAAGGATGTGCATGAGACACAAAGAAGCATATCGCCACAGGGAGCTGGATTCCTTAAAGTGCACAGAACACAGAATGGGAGAGAGTATGTTGATTTATTTGATCTAGAATACTTCGTTAGTTTTAAAGCTGTAGAATTATTTAGTCAACAGAAAATATGTATGGAATGAGTTTGTGATACAAAAAAGGATTCTCCAACAATCAAAGGTTCAGTACTGGGATGCTACAATCAAGATGAAATAGTGGAAATCTCAAGGTCTGATGTTTTTTTTTTTGTTTTTTTTTTTTTTTTTTTTTGGTCTGATGGTTTTTAAATTACTAATTAGTTCTTTCTTTCTTCAGTACTCCCTTCCCTCCCCTCCCCCCTCTCTTTTTCTCTTTTGTTTATGAAACAGGAGTCTCTGCAGCCCAGGCTGACCCCAAACACACTGTATAGACACCAGTGAATTGTAGCTTCTGGTCCTCCAGAGTACTGTGATGACAGGCCTGAGCCACCAGAGCAGTGCTGCAGGTTGAACTGAGGGGTTTGTGTGACCTGGGAAAACATACTTCCTACATACCGAACCAAGAACATCCTGAACTTGCTATCTTTAAATATGGTGACCTATTACCTTTATGGTGTAATCCCTAAGAAATATTTCAATATATTTCAGACCATGTAGATTGAAATTGAATTGCCCCTGACTCTCGTCTTGATTCAGAGTAATGTTTAAAAGATAAGCCCCAAAAGCCCTACTAGGAGTGCTGTGTCCTTCAGTCATGGGATGCTTGGCATGCCAGAACAAACTCATTCTGGCTGGAGACAAATCAATTCCCATTTGTTCTGGACTCTCCACTGTTGGCTACCTGCTATGGGCATAAGAAGTCAGGAAAATGTGTCGTATATTTAGAAATAAATAATATTTTGGCTTGGAGACAAATTCTCTTACTCTAAATTGCTACCCTGTGTTTGTGGTCAGCTAACACTCCAGAAACGTTGTGAGTCAGCCTGCAGCCTGCTGGGTTATTGTGCTTATAATAATAAGCTTGCCAAGGAGAGAAACTTGTTTTGCCCAGGCTTTCAGATTGCCATGGTCCTATTTGAGAGGTTTCGTATGTCAGCATCAAATGTTGCCTCAGAAGTGTGTTAACACTTATTTCACCAATAATTTTGTCTGCCTAAGATTCCATTTACCATTAAGTTACTTAAATATACATTTTAATGCTTATGTGTTTATTCTTTGTGCGTGAGTGTGTGTGTGTGTGTGTGTGTGTGTGTGTGTGTGTCAGGGGGCTACACACGTGGGAAGTTAGAGGACATCTTGCAGGTGTCAGTTATCACTTCTACCATGTTAGTTTTGAGAATTGAACTCAAATCATCAGGTTTAGAAATGAGTGTTCTTACTTGCTAAGCCATCTTGCTTACTCTGAATATATTAACATATCATTATAATTTATTATTATTAGTGTTATTATTATTATTTCCCTGACTGCATGTCTTTCTTCTTGCTTTCTTGAGTTGTGAAGTTCTAGTGAACGCACTTCTCTGTGTTCAAGCTCATGTTGGCAAAGCATCACCTTCACTTTCTCATTTCGTGAGATACCACTCAGATGCCAGCAAGTATAATACAGTCCTTCCCCCTGCTCCAGGCTCTTGAAGCAAAGGTATTGTAGTCGCTCCTAATTCCTATGGTGGCTCTCAATCCATTGCTTTTTTTTGTTTTGTTATTAAATATATTTTAAATTTAATTACTTTATTTGAATGATATGTGGTATATGTGTAAGTTCTAAGAAGCCTTATAAAACTATTTCCAAGAGACTTAGTTGTTTTCCACATATCCGGCCATGATCCATACTTTGGTGATAATACTGTATTTTTTTTCAGTCTTTCTTTACAAAATTTGTAATTGACTCATTTGTTAAATAATATATGTAGAAAGTATTCATTTTTTCCCTCAGTTTTACCTATTGGATATTGATTGAGAGCAATGGGAACATCCCTTTATTACGGTACTTTAATCTCCTAAACTCCTATAAAATTTATGTATAATTAATCTTCAGATATAAATATGTCCATGTGATTATTTTCACAGCAGAGGCAAAATGCTATTCATATTTCATATATTCATATCTCTTGCCTTGCTATTTTTCTTCTGGAGTATTTCTTTCCCCTGAGGCTATCCTCTCTTGATCTCTCTTTAGATTTTTATATACCTGTCATTATTTTATTCCCACACTTCTTGTCATAAGAGCAAACATAGCACATAACTCCTATCGGTCCACATTTTAAGATCTTCTGTAGCTGTTCCTGCAGTGCCTCACTATTTCTTCAAGCGTCTTCCTTATATAATCCTATGCCATCCATTTCCTCCAGGGATAACATGAGGCTTAACGTCTTATCATACAGAGAGGGTCAAGCTGATCAATCACAGTAGCAGAGTGTAGTATCACGGTCCGTAACCTTATCACCTAATTCTGTGAAAAGCTGCTTCATCCTCACACATGAGAATTCTGTCTCCTGTGTTAGAGGTCACATGCCTTCAGCAGAGCAGCAAGTAACCTTTATATTTTAGCCCTCTTCTCTGTCTGTCTGTCCATCCGTCCTCTTTACCCTTTCATTCATTTTTGCCAGTACTTTAGCCCATTCTTTGTGCTACTTCATTATGGCAGCAGAGTGTGTAGGCTCCCTAAGTCTCATGGCACTCTAATCCACGCTTGCAGAATGTTTTCCAGCGCCCCCTTTGGGTCACATGAATCCTTCATTTAAAATCTTGTTTATGTTTGTGGCCAAATTCTCCCTCTGTGGCACAGAACAAAAAGAGCTGACTGTGGGTATAGCCTCTTATTTCTTTTATCTGTCCATTCATTATGAAAACTCAAATGGTATTTGCAAATAGTGAAATGCAGTGAAATTTTATTCAAGCTATTTTGTTACGCATATGAAGTGGGGATTTCTGGTTTGTTGGAGACTCAGTTGTGTCATGTGATGCTCTTCTGGAAATTGTCCTATGAGAGGATGTTTTGCTGAGAAAAGACGTGTAGTAGGCTTTTCTGAAGTTTCCTGGTGAAAAGGCATGCTGCGTTTTGCAGGAGCCGATGCTTGGGAGGGCACAAGATGGAAAGAACAGAAGTATAACCCAACAGACAGTGGACAGTGCTCTTGCAACTCTGCTGATCTTTGTGGGGTTTACTGACACTGGTCTTTGCTGACAACACTCTTACATTGGTTTGCCTTGCTGTCTCTGCTAATCTTCACTTGTTGTGACTTAGAGAGAAACACACCAAAGAAGTTCTGGTACTAATCTGTCTGCTTCCTGCTGCCTGCACAAACTTGTGTCTATCAGCGGAATCTCTCAGTTTCTTCTGCATGGAGCCGCTGCTACTTATTCATGGTTGGTGTTTGCCAAGTAGAGTGGACTGCCATTGCTGATTCCTGTTCAGAGTTTTGCTAATGGACTTGTGATAATGAAGATTGGAATCACTACAAGGAACTATTTCTAAACAGGTCCACAACCCTCTTTCCTATTAACTATTTGTTTTCCTAACTGCTTTCAGTGGGTGGTGGGCTAGAAGGGAGGTTGAAGCTTTAAAAAACACCATAATTAAAGTAGGTTTAAAATATCTAAGCCTATGGACAGTGCCCCATTTTGGGCATGTCTGTTAAAATAATTTTTAACTTCTAAGTTTTTTTCCCAGCCCCAGCGCCCAGAATGATGACTTCAAGCCTAAGCCAAGCCATAGTCTTTGTCTCGTTACCTGACTAGTTCTTAACTTATTTAAGTTATTTAAGCATTTAAACTGTTTTATGTCTACAACTTGGTTAGTTACCTCTCCTTCCGTCCTCATCTACTTCTTCCTCTTCCTGGTCGTCTCTTTTGCGTCTCCCTCAGCATCTCTCTGAGTTACTCTAGCAGCTGTCTTACGTACACCTTTGTCTTGTCTCTCATCTCCCCAGGGCTCTCTTCACATCTCTCTTTTATCTCTTACTGTTTCCCAGAATCCTCTTTCTTCCTGTCAATGTCCTACCTCCCATTTTCTGCCTCAGCTCATTGGTCATCTGCTTTTTATTGACATGTGGTACTTAATAGAGATTCTCTCTACACACATACATGTATGCTGTTTTAAAGATTAATTCTTAGGATATTTAACTACCTGCCTTTCCTCAGATACATACAATGCTGGTAATTCAGTATCTGATCTTGTCTTTTGCCTTTGATTTGGAATAATTCCTGGTGTGTCACTGTTAGATCACCTAGTCAAAACATCTTATGGGAGATTTATCCATACTCTACTGTTACTTTAAACCTAACGCACATTTGTCAAGGCACCCCTTTGGCATTATTGTCTTTACTAACATCATATCTGAATTACCTACGAGTTGAAACACACTCACAAAGGTTCACTTACAAATGTTTGCTGATTGAATGGAAGATGCCACCCATTTGTTTAGAGTTGTTTTCTCACCAGAACAAAAGTCAGGATTTGATTCCAAGCACTACATAGTGCATAGTGACACATGCCTGTAATCTCGGGATTTGAGCACTGAGTAGAAGAATGAGATTTTCAACCTTGGCTCTACAACGAGGTCAAAACCATTTTGGGATATATAAGACTCAGAATATTTTTCTTTTATTGAAAATATATTCTTTTCTCATACACTATGTCCTGATTATAGTCCCTCTCCATATCCTCTCACCTACTCCTCCTTTCTGGATCCCCTCCCATTCTGTCTCTCATTAGAAAAGAACAACATTCTATAATATAACAACCAACTATACCAAGACAAGATATAAGATGAAGCAGAAAGTGTATCAGAGTTGGAGAGAGCAACCCAACTGGAGGAGAAAAGTCACAAGACCGAGCATAAGAGCCAGAGACCTACTCATTCTCACAGTCAGACGTTCCATAAAATTACTAAGTTAATGGCCATAGTATCTGCACAGAGGACTGGGTACAGATCCATCTAGGCCCTTTGCTTGCTGCTTTAGTCTCTGTGAGCTCATATGTGCCTTGTTCAGATGATTCAGAGTACTGTGTTCTCCTGTTGTCTTTCATCCTCTCTGGCTCTTATTCTCTTTCCACCTCCTCTTTCATGGACTTTTCTGAACTCTCAGGGGAGGGAATTTATGGAGATCTCCAATTTAGATTCTATTTGTGCTTAATATCTGGGTGTGGGTCTCTGCATTTGTTCACATCTCTTGCCACAGGAAGCCTCTCTGATGGTGATGGGATAAGGAGTCCATCCGAATACAGCAGAATGTCATTGGCAATCATTTTATTGATTATTTTTAGACCAAGTATTGCTTGCTGTTACCTTTTACCCTAGAACTCTGGGCTGTCTAGTCTCTTGTTCTGTGTTACACAAGTAGTATTAGGTATGGGTTCCTTTTCAAGGAGTTTGCCTTAGGTCAAACCAGACATTGGTTGGCTATTCCCACAAATTTTGTGCCACCACTGCCCTAACACATTTTGTAGGTAGAACAGATTATAGGTCAAAGGTTTTGTGGCTGGGTGGCTGTCTATGTCTCTCTTTCAGTAGCCTGCACAGTACCTTTCTGCATGAAAAAGTAGAAGGTAAAAATGAAGGATGCATGTAAACAAGAGTTCAACTTTTCCATGTTCATTGTGTATAATAGGTATTGTTCTCAGTAATTGGGCTCAGCTGTTAGTTTGCAGAGTGTAATTTTTGTCTTCACAATAGCCTGGGTTGTTTGTGCATTTCCACAGGACTTCCTTGGTCAACAACTCAATTTAATTTAATCCTGTGCAATCACTGGAACCCTCACCTAGTAAAAAGAGATGGAAAGTTGAAACTCCATATATCCATTAATAGGAATCCTCATTAGGAACACCTTTATACATTTGAGAAAGTTTCCATTGCACTGGGTTTCCACATCATTCCTTAGATGCCCACCAATTCCAGCTATCTCTATCTGTATTCTCCTCCTCCTCCACAACTCTCCTCACCTTGACCTGGTCCCTCCCACTCTTATTCCCATCTATCTGCCTGTAAAACCTATTGTATTTCAACTTCTGAGGGAGATTCATGAGTTCCACCCTAGACCCATCCTTTATACTTAACTTCTCTGGGTATAAGGATTGTATCTTAGTTATCATTTATTCAATGACAATATCCACTCATAAGCAAATACATACCATATTTATCTTTATAGGTTTGAGCTACTTCACTCTGGATATTTTCTGGTTTCATTGATTTGCCTACAAATTTAATAATGTAACTGTTTTTACACCAATGGCTTATGCTTTAAGATCAAGAATC